>NC_041380.1:207849272-207975692 GCF_002162155.2 Triticum dicoccoides
CGGCGGCTTGACGCCGGCGAGGCCAGACGCGGTGGTGCGCGTCGGAAACCCACTACAGGGGCTCTTTTGGCGCGCAGGGAGCAGCTACGGGGAGAGGGTGGAGTGGCGCATCCAACGGTGGCGGTGGCGGAGGCTGGGGTGGCCGGAGCTGCCGGCGGCGACCTCTTTTGCGGCTGCCGGAGCTCGGGTGTTCGCGGGACCGGCGCTGCGGTGTGCAAACAAGACGGTGGTCGCGCTAGTTTTACTCTACGGAACGCAACGAGTGCAACGGACGCAGGTGTGGGATCAAAAGGTCACCGGAGCTTCACCGGCGACGAGCCCGTGCGGCGGAGCGTCTCAGCTCCGGTAGAGGGGGCGGCTAGAGCTCGAAATCGAGCTTGGGGTTAGGGGGAAACGGAGCAGGGACTCACGGGGATCGTGCAGGGAGGGTCAGCGAGCTCGGGGGCGCGACGGAGTGGCCGAATTCGACGGAGAAGATCCTCGGCGGCCGGCGAGGGGGAAAACGTCGGGGGCGGCGTTCCGGGGCTCTTCTGGTCGCGTGAGACGACGAGGAGGACGAGGGAGGACTTGCGGAGCTCTGGGAGGCGTCGGGGAGGCGAGAGGGGGATGGTGGCCGCGGCGAACGGCGTCGGTGGCGACGGCTGTGTTCGGGTTCGGGTGAGAGAGAAAGAGCAGAGGGGCGGGGCCTCGAGGAAGAGTGAGAGGGGTCCGAGGGGCTGCGTGGCGTCGCGGGAGGGAACCAGGGGAGGAGGAGGCAGCCAGGCAGGGAGGAGGTGGCCGGGGCGCGTGGCCGCGTGCGCCGGGCGCGTGCCCGCGTCCTTCTGGCGAGGGAAGAAGACGACAGGGGGGGTAGCGGTGGCGGGCTGGGCCAGCGGGAGGAGCTGGGCCGGGCAGGTAAGCAGGTAAGTGGCCCAGGTGGCCGTCTCCCTTTTTATTTTTGCTCTGTTTTATTTTTTTAATCATTGTTTTCTATTTGTTTCAATCTGTTTTGATTTAGTTCAAACACTAAATCATTTTTGTTTCTTCCAATAATTTTTGCAGGGACTGAAAGTAATATTCTAGAGCCCCTCACAAAATATCAGAATTATTGAAGCATTAAAAATATATATAACATATATTTGCTCCAACTCAAATACAATATATATTAGTTCAAAGATCCAAAATGACATGGAAAAATGTGCATCATCTCTGGTTACTGTTTCCAGCATTTTTCCAAAGATGATGAACATTTTTGAAAGCCACTTGGATTGACTGAAAATATTTTAGGTGAACCTGGTGAATTCTTAAAATGCTAGGGTTTGGACAATCCCCATTTCAACTTTCTGTAAAAGTAAACATGATGCATCACCAAAGGCTAGTACTAGTGCAATGCCAGAAGCTAGGGATGTGACACAGGGGAGGCGGGACGTCCGGGCTTGGGGGCCGGATGTTCGGGCTGGAGGGGTTGGCCTTGTTGCTATCTGGAATGGCGAGGTCTGGATTTTCGGGCTGGAGGCCGGATGTCCGGGAGCTCAGGACGCGCCGGATGTCCGGGCTGGACGCCGGATGTTCGGGCCCTGTAGACTTGGCCGCCGGCTCCTTGCTGCTGGTGACCCCTCCAGTGGCCGGATGTCCGGGGCCTGGGAGGTGTTCTTGACTCCTTCCGTTGGTTCTCTTCATCTGTGAAGATGGGGACTTGTCCGTCTTCACGTGCATCTTCGGGAGGGTCCTCTTGATACCTAATCATGCACAACAACTCGGACATAGGTAGTAGCCATGTCTCATGCATAGAAAGTGGAAGTTCGGAGAGGAGAGAGTTCACCTTATCTTTGATAGACTTCGGTCTGGCTCTTGTCATTGGTCCAAGTGGTGTCGTAGGGGACGTAGGTAGGTCCATGGAGATGACCTTGGGATGCTCCGCATCATGTTGTTAATGTATGGGAGCATGTAAAATGAAGCGATCACACTGTTACCTTAAGGACATGTCTAACCAGTGTTATTGTTAATCTAATGCCTCCAGTGATATGATGTAATTAAACTGTGTTACAAATGGTACTCCTGCTGTTTTCCCCAGTATGATAAGTAAGTTGCTCCTTTACGTTGCTGAGTGTCCTGGTGTCCCCACGGTCCCATGCCCTTAAACCAACTCTTTAGCTGCTGTTGATTTACTATATCTGTAAACAAGTAATGCCACCATTAAAGTAATCCCATATTTGATGAATGTCATTGTTGATCGTAATGCTTCCGGTAACATGAAGCATTGCTGATGTTTTAATATTTCTAGTGTCCTTGCGTTATTGCCATGAACATAATTAAGATGCTACTTTTTCATTTCGTGGATGTTTCGTATATTCTTATTGACCAACAACTGTTTACTTTCTATCTTTTTGTGCAGATAGGGATATCCATTTCACCATGTTGCAATTGTTACCTTTTGGTGAACTGCACAAAACACTTTTTTGGAATGAGTGTCTTGTGCAGTTCAACTAAAATGTCACGTGGGCAACATCTCTCAATTTTGGTGGAACTGCAAAAAAATGGTGATTCGAGTTTCCAAAATCTTCGTCAAATTCTGCTGGTAATCTCGTGCAACATTTTATTATCCTTTGCAAGATGAGCCGTCACTATCACCACAATGGCACTTTATTTTAGTGGAACTTCACAAAAGGATAAGCAAATTATAGTTGCACCGTACATGAGCCGGACAACCTGTAACACCCACGATGCGGCTATATCTCCCACGTGTCGAGGCACAACTTAGAGGCATAACCACATTGTGGTTTTGTCGCAAGAGGGGTAATCTTCACACGATCCCATGTACTGAATAAGAAAGGGATAAAGAGTTGGCTTACAATCGCCACTTCACACAAATACAAGTTAAACATACATCATCCAGAATACAATCAAGGTATGACTACGGAACCAAAATAAAAGAAGACAACCCCAAATGCTAGATCCCCGATCGTCCCAACTAGGCTCCACTATTGATCAACCAGAAAAGACACAACACAACGATCAAGATCTTCATAGAGCTCCCACTTGAGCTCGGTAGCATCACCTGCACTGGTATCGTCGGCACCTACAACTATTTGGAAGTATCTGTGAGTCACGAGGACTCAGCAATCTCACACCCGCGAGATCAAGACTATTTAAGCTTATGGGTAGGAAAGGGGTAGTAAGGTGGATCTGTAGCAAGCACTAGCATATATGGTGGCTAACATACGCAAATAAGAGCGAGAAGAGAAGCAACACAACGGTCATGAACTAGAAGTGATCAAGAAGTGATCCTGAAACTACTTATGTTCAAACATAACTCTAAAACCATGTTCACTTCCCGGACTCCACCGGAAAGATACCATCACGGCTACACACGCAGTTGATTCATTTTAATTAAGTTAAGTGACAAGTTCTCTACAGTCGGATATTAACAAATCCCCATCTGCCACATTACCGCGGGCATGGCTCTCGAAAGTTTAAACCCTGCAGGGGTGTCCCAACTTAGCCCATCAAAAGCTATCACGGGCAATGAAGGATATTACTTCTACCGGAAAGACCCGATCAGTCTGGGAATCCCAGTTACAGGACATTTCGACAATGATAAAACAAAACCAGCAAACCCGCCCAATGTGCCGACAATCCTGATAGGAGCCACACATATCTCGTTCTCAGGGCAACACCGGATGAGCAATCCGTACAACTAAAACCAAACCTCAAGTTTCCCCGAGGTGGTGCTGCAAGGGGCTCTAGTTCGAACCTACACTTAGAGAAGCACTGGCCCGGGGTGTTAAAATAAAGATGACCCTCGGGTTGGCCGACCCAAGGGAAGGTTAATAGGTTGTTAGGAAAATGTAAAACCAAGGTTGAGCCTTGCTGGAGGAGTTTTATTCAAAGCAAACTGTCAAGGGGTTCCCATAACACCCAACCGCGTAAGGAATGCAAAATCAAGGAACATAACACCGGTATGACGGAAACTAGGGCGGCAAGAGTGGAACAAAACACCAGGCATATGGTCGAGCCTTCCACCCTTTACCAAGTATATAGATGCATTAATTAAATAAGAGATAATGTGATATCCCAACATATCCATGTTCCCACAGGGAACCAACTTCAGCTTCACCTGCAACTAGCAACGCTATAAGAGGGGCTGAGAAAAAGAGGTAACATAGCCAAACAACGGTTTGCTAGGAAGGTGGGTTAGAGGCTTGACATGGCAATATGGGAGGCATGATATAGCAAGTGTTAGGTAGCGTGACATAGCGATAGAACGAACAACTAGCAAGCAAAGATAGAAGTGATTGCGAGGGTATGGTCATCTTGCCTGAAATCCCGCAAGGAAGAAGAACGAGTCCATGAAGATGACAAACGGACGTAGTCGAATGAATCCTCACAACTCCGGACGGAAACCAAAGCTAACGAGAGAAGCAACCCTGAAAGAAGCAAGCAACATAGTAAACAACGACCACATAAACATGGCATGATGCAAAACCAAGTATGATGCATCTCCGGTTTAATGAGGCATGGCATGGCAAAGTGCACAAACAATACTACAAATTAAGTGGAGCTCAATATGCAACGAGCTGCATATTAATGAAACACCACATCAATTATTTAGTTCTCTATCATTTATGTACTCAACAAAATTAAATGTTGGTTAGCATGGCAAGGGGTGAAGCATAATAAAACTACCTATCTAGGGAGGTGTAAATGAGGCCGCAACAACAAGCAACAATTCTGGAAAATCCCCATATACAATATTTGAATTTGGTACTGTTCTGCCATAAACCATACTTTAGAGTTGTTAAACATGCAAAGTACTACCACCATGTTAACCTATGCATTTTTCTACCACATTTACATATAAAGTTTATTTGAAAAGGAGCTACGGTTATTAAGTTATGAATTAAAGCATTTTAGCATGGCATATGAGAAAATTCAATCAAACAACATTTTAAACATGGATAAAAGTTACAAATTATTAATCTACACAAAATTCTAAGCATTTTACATATGAAGTTTGTTTAATTCTGATGCACGGTTGTGGAGTTACGATATGTATGAACTGCAAGGGTTTTTCTGTAAAACAGACGTTCTCTGGATAAATGCGAAAATCGCAGCAGCAGGAAAAAAACACCATGGGCCGAAACTCGAGCGGACTGGGCTGCGGAACTGCTCACATTGGGCCTCATGGCCTGAAGCGGCGAAGGCCCTGGCGCTGGGCCTTAAGGCGAAGCGAAGGGGGCAGCCCAGTCGGTGGGGAGGTGCGCCTGCTAGCTGACTTGGCGCTGGCTGGGCCCAGACTCGCGAGGCGGGGAGGCTACGGGTGCGTTGCCCTCTGTTCGACAGAGAACAGAGGAGCAGCGGTTGGAGCTCGCGACGCTGGCTCGCGTGGGACTCCGACGAAGCGGAGAGGCAGGGGCGGACACGGGAAAACGAGGGAGGCTCGGATCCTCCAGATCCGGTGGCACTTGGCTTGTGGAGGCCGGTGACGAGCTACATGGCCATGGAAGCTGTTGTTACCTGAAGAAAAACAACAGCGAGAATGACAGAGAACAGACAATGGGAAGAAGCAGAACGCGAAGAAGAGGAGCCAGAGCACGGCGACCTGGCCTGCTGGTCACCGATGGTGACATCCGGGCATGAAACAGAGGCAATGACAGCGGCCGGCGATGGACTCGCCGCGACGACGGCGAAATTGGCGCGGTTGGAAGTAGGGGATTCATGCCGGTCGCTGCTGCGGTTGTCCTCCCATGGCTGTCCTCCTGCGCGGGGCGGCGCCATTGCTAGTCTTTGAGAGGAGTTCCTCTCCCTGCACCGACGAAGAGAGCGAGGAGGCTGCAGGGACAAAGGACAATGGTGGCTCGGTCCTGCAAGCCGACGGTGCGAGGCTTGGTGCAGGAGGAGTCCGACGAGGCGTCCGTCCGGGCAGGAAGACGAGCGCGGGGTTCATGCGGGCGAAGCAGAGGACGACGTCGAGCTCGTTCCCGAGCCGAGGAAGCAGGGGCGCGGGACATGGCGCGATGCAGGAAGATGGAGGTTGTCGGTGGCGCTTGGCGACGGGGACAGCTGGAGGTGGTGGTCGGGGTGGAGTGGATCGAGGAGCTGCTCTGGTTCGCCGGGCGAGCG
This sequence comes from Triticum dicoccoides, assembly GCF_002162155.2. NCBI lineage: Eukaryota > Viridiplantae > Streptophyta > Magnoliopsida > Poales > Poaceae > Triticum > Triticum dicoccoides. The sequence continues at coordinate 207,855,375 of NC_041380.1, forward strand.
AATCGTAGTGGAGCAGTGGCATCCGATTGGGTGGTGGACGAAAACGAAAAGAAGGCTGGTGGATCGCTGGGACAAAGGATTGGGGTATGGATCTTGAGAGATTTAGAGTGGGTGGCGGCGGGGATTGGACAGGGGAGGATCCCTAGAAATTAGGCCTTGGTATGATTTGGATAGAGGTGGACTATTTATAGGGACAAAAAGGAGTAGGTTTGGATCCTCGGATCGAAATTGGATGGTCGAGAAATAAATAGGCAGGGAGTAAAAAAAATAAAACGGAGATGTTTTATAGATGTTTGGGGATCTTCCGGACCCATCGGTCACAACTGCTCGGGTCGGGTCCAGGACAACTTTCAGACACGCGTGCGTGGAGGTCCGCGGGCTGACGAGAGAGCTTAGGTTGGGCCTAGCGGTAGGTAGTGGACTGTGTAGACGGTCTGGAGAGCAAAGAGAGGGAAAGCCCGGCAACAGTTTTCGGAGACCGAAAACGTCCGACGATTTGACCGACTATATTGTCGCTATAGTTTAACGGTTGGGCTATCAAACGAGCTCCTAATGCGATGAAACTTGGCAGGCGGTCTACCTACAACATAACAACACCGCACGCCAACTTTCATCCCATTCCGAGAACATTTTCCGGCCAGTTATAAAATAATATTTCGGACATGCCGCGGGCGCGTGCAAGTGTGTATGGGCTTAGAACGAACAACGGAGAGAACGAGGAGACCAGGACGGATGCAAGTTTTAAAAACATGCAGATGCAATGCGGATGATGACATGGCACGATGCAACACACAAGCGAATGACAAGGCAACAATAGCGAATAACTGGGAGACATCTGGCGCAACGGTCTCGGGAAATCACAACACTCCACCAGTACAAGAGGATCTCGTCCCAAGTTCTAGGATGGCACCGGGGAGAAACGAAAGAGGAAGAGAAGAGGTAAAACTAAGTTGCTTCTTTAAAAAATGAGTGAAACCAAAGAACCTTGAGAGGTTGAAAATTTAAAAGAAAGAATACAACGGAGTTGAACGAAGTTGAAAACACTCCGTTAGAAAAGAGGAACAAGGAACATTACTAGAACCTTGTAGGTTGAAAGACATAAGAAAAAGGGTTGCAGTGGACAAGAAGTACATGCAAGCACTCCGGTAGAAACGAAATGTACAAGGAACGATAAGGATCAATTACGACAACACTCCGGTTGGAAAAGGAAGGTGAAGAATATGAGCTTGGCCAAATGAAAGCACTTGGATGAGAGTCCGGTTAGAAGAGGAATGATAGCCACAACACTCCGGTTAAAACAAGATAGAGAAGGAAAAAGAATGATATAATTTGGACATCACTCTGACTGTAAATTAACGGAATTGAATATGAACTAGAGAAGATGAGAGGATACTTGATGAAATCAACAACACACTGCCTTCGGAACTATTGAAAGAGTGGCACAAGGGGTAAGAAAGATTCCAGGTAGCACTCTAGTTGAGAAGGGAGGCAAAACTTGATAAGATGGAAGAACTTGAATGAAGGACACGACACTCCGGTTGAATGGATAAGCAAAAGGAAAGAACATGATCTTTGACAAAAATGGGATGATGGGTGAAGAGAGCAACATCACAATGCCTCTAGAACGAAAGAATAGAAGTTGGATCGTTGGAAAGGAAAGAATTGAGAAGAAAATGACAAGTTCTGCCATAAATGAGTTTGGAAAGCACCCTTCCAAGAAGGTTATAACAGAGTTGTTGGAAATCAGCAACGAAAAGAGTAAGCTTGTTGTGGGCTTCTGGAAAACATCTCGAAATCTTGAGGTGAAATTCTCCCACTAACGAAAAATAATAGATTGGATTGATATGAACTAGGAGACGAGAAAATTAATTCACCGGGAGGATAAATGAAGAACTAGGGTCATTTATGAGCACCATAAATAGCAACAATCCTTAGGGAAAGCTTTAGGTGAAATATAACCCAACATAACTCTAATGAAGAGATTGATGGATTGAAAAGATGTCTTGAGCGAAGAGAAAATGATGGATTTAGATATGTCACTCTAGAAAACTTGTGAATCATGAAACACGAAGGAAAAATTATCAACAATGAGATAACACCACCTCAAAAGATGAGATATGAAAGAATTACACTTTGGAATGCAAGATGAAGAATGCTTGAACTCCTCAAAACAAGACATGTGTTGAACACCATGTTTAATTGAGAGTACAGCTTGGCGGATCATAACTTCAAGAGAAATCTTAAAGAACGAATGAAGAATGAAAGAAATCCTTGATGAGACACCATGTTGAGCCTCCATGAAGAAATCTGGTAAAAAGGATTATAAAAGAAAGAGAAGTTTACAAGAAATCCTGGAGAATCCTTGCAATGATTAGATGGAGCTTTGTAATGACATAACCAAGAAAACTTGGCACTCCGGAAGGAAAAGATGAACAAATGAAATCAAGAATTTTGATGAACCTCCGAAATAATGAATTAATCACTTGAATGAAACAATAATAAGAATTATGTTATGCATATCCTTCACCAATTTAGATTGATGACAAGCAACGGATTTGGCATACTACTTATTCTCGTAGAAAGGATTAAGAGAGATATAGCGCAAACTTGAGAAAAGTCTTCAATGAACCGCTGATAGGATTGGAAAGAACGAATGAATTGATATGATAACCAAGGAAGAGAACTCTTGAACGAACAACCGTACGAATTGAGAATGAAAGTAGCAAAGGCACAAATCACCGGGAAGAATTGGAAAATGAATGAATATACTTGAGGGGATTTGGATACATGAGAACGATGAGATCATGAGCTGATTAGAGGATATTTCAACGATTCACCGGTAGGATTTGGAGAACGAGAGCTGAAAATTTGTGTGAATAATTCTGAGAAGATGGGCTCTAGAGAATTAAACTGAAAAGACTCCTGAATTGCTCCAGATGGGTGAAAAGAATTCTCACAATCGAAAACAATTATGAGAGGGTGGCATCAACATAGAACTTCGCATCTCTGAGAGAACGAATAAGATTTGGCGGAAAAAATCTTCTTCGGTCTTCAAATCCAAGAATGATGATGAGAAACACCACCATGAATTGTTTAGACACTCCCAGAGAATCAAAAGCTAAGAGGTTGATCCAACTATCAAACAATTTGAAAGATGTTTGGAGAAAGACATATGACTGATGAATTTGAGGGTAGCTCTGGGAAAAAATAGAAGAGTCGGGTAAGATCCTGGGAAAAGACCTGTGGGTTAGGGCCCACTCAAAAGAAACACCATTGAACAATTTAAAAGATAGATTGTGCCGGTTGAATTAAATGGCTTGAATGAGATAACAACCTCGAAATAGGTTGAACGGATCTTGCATGAAAAGACGAGCCTTCTGAGATATTTTCAACACTCCAGAACACACGAATAGCGAGAAGTGAATGATTAAGAGGTGCACTGGCGTGAGAAAGCATTTGAAAGGAGGAAAATGGTATGATCGACAAAGCTTTAATTGAATCCGCCGGAGAAGAAAAGAATGAAGAATAATGAGCTTGAAGCTTCCTTAGCATCTTCATGAGAATCACCGGGTAAGAACTTTGAAGGAAAAGAATGAAGAAACTTCACATCACCGAAATGGATGCTTGATTAAGATATATGAGTCCTTGAATAAAAAGGTGGGAGGGCGGGAAAACAAAGACAACTTGGACAGATGGAAAGGATACCGTTGAGAAAACTTAGAGTTGATCTTGCGGATGTTGAAAATGATCAGATCCACTTGAAGGGAAGCACATAGGCTGAAAAAGATTGACATGACAATCTCGATTATCATGAAGGATTAGTATTCACGTATAAGTGTGAGAACACCACTTAGGAAAGGTATGGAATCAACACTTGACTTTGAAGCAACTCAAATGCCAAAAACCAAAACGGAACAAGGATTTGGCTTGAAGTATAAGCCGGAAACAAACATATGATAGATCCGATATCGTATCATGTGTCTGTTGGAAGCATATCCTACGAGCTACTTGAATTCCTACTTATAAACTGCCGAAACTTTCTGGTTATGCAATCAGGTGTTGGGGATACAGGGGAAGCATAATATCTCACCCAAACTAACAATACCTACATCCAGCTGTATCCATCCTTCAACACATAACCAAGAAACCTTTGTAAATTGTGTACCTCAACCTTTGAAAAGCATCCGTTATAAGAGTTATGGCAATACTCCCGAACTCCCGCCCCATTACTGGGTGGCGTCGAGGTTATCTCACCAACAACTGCATAAAAGAGATTTTCGATGTCGGCGATACTCAGGTATTCCAGAACTGCAACGATAAAATTGTGACGACAACACCTCGGAGCTCAACTCCCCGGGACACTGCCATAACCCCTAAATGTTACGAGGCACCAACAACAATGTTCTCGTCACAAGACTATCGGAACGATTCCAAGATACCCGCGTGATCCTAAAAAAAGATTGTTGAAATTTGAGAAGAGAAGAGTCGAAACTTCTACGTCAGGAGGCCTCACCAGAGTGACGACTGGACTGAGGAGTAAAAAGAATCCTACTCTCTGATATATATAATCCTAAGACTCAAAGCATTTTGTTCTAGACTCAACAACATTAGCAATTCGATCAAGCAGGGGGCTCCTAAGTCGGGGATGGCTCTGATACCAACTTGTAACACCCACGATGCGGCTATATCTTCCACGTGTCGAGGCACGACTTAGAGGCATAACCACATTGTGGTTTTGTCACAAGAGGGGTAATCTTCACACGATCCCATGTATTGAATAAGAAAGGGATAAAGAGTTGGCTTACAATCGCCACTTCACACAAATACAAGTTAAACATACATCATCCAGAATACAATCAAGGTCCGACTATGGAACCAAAATAAAAGAAGACAACCCCAAATGCTAGATCTCCAATCGTCCCAACTGGGCTCCACTACTGATCAACCGGAAAAGACACAACACAATGATCAAGATGTTCATCGAGCTCCCACTTGAGCTCGGTAGCATCACCTGCACTGGTATCATCGGCACCTGCAACTGTTTGGAAGTATCTATGAGTCACGAGGACTCAGCAATCTCAAACCCGCGAGATCAAGACTATTTAAGCTTTTGGGTAGGAAAGGGGTAGTCAGGTGGATCTGCAGCAAGCACTAGCATATATGGCGGCAAACATACGCAAATAAGAGCGAGAAGAGAAGCAACACAACGGTCGTGAACTAGAAGTGATCAAGAAGTGATCCTGAAACTACTTACGTTCAAACATAACTCCAAAACCGTGTTCACTTGCCGGACTCTGCCTAAAAGAGACCATCACGGCTACACACGCGGTTGATTCATTTTAATTAAGTTAAGTGACAAGTTCTCTACAGCCGGATATTAACAAATTCCCATCTGCCACATAACCGCAGGCGTGGCTCTCGAAAGTTTAAACCCTGCAGGGGTGTCCCAACGTGGCCCATCACAAGCTCTCATGGTCAATGAGGGATATTCCTTCTACCGGAAAGACCCGATCTGTCTCGGAATCCTAGTAACAGGACATTTCGACAATGGTAAAACAAAACCAGCAAAGCCGCCCAATGTGCCGACAATCCTGATAGGAGCTGCACATATCTCGTTCTTAGGGCAACTCCGAATGAGCAATCCGTAGAACTAAAACCAAACCTCAAGTTTCCCCGAGGTGGTGCTGCAAGGGGCTCTAGTTCGAACCAGCACTTAGAAAAGCACTGGCACAGGGTGTTAAAATAAAGATGACCCTCGGTTGGCCGACCCAAGGGAAGGTTAATAGGTTGGTAGGCAAATGTAAAACCAAGGTTGGGCCTTGCTGGAGGAGTTTTATTCAAAGCAAACTGTCAAGGGGTCCCCATAACACCCAACCGTGTAAGGACCGCAAAATCAAGGAACATAACACTGGTATGACGGAAACTAGGGCGGCAAGAGTGGAACAAAACACCAGGCATAAGGCTGAGCCTTCCACCCTTTACCAAGTATATAGATGCATTAATTAAATAAGAGATAATGTGATATCCCAACATATCCATGTTCCCACATGGAACCAACTTCAGCTTCACCTACAACTAGCAACGCTATAAGATGGGCTGAGCAAAAGCGGTAACATAGCCAAACAACTATTTGATAGGAAGGTGGGTTAGAGGCTTGACATGGCAATATGGGAGGCATGATATAGCAAGTGGTAGGTAGCGCGACATAGCGATAGAACGAACAACTAGCAAGCAAAGATAGAAGTGATTTCGAGAGTATGGTCATCTTTCCTAAAATCCCACAAGGAAGAAGAACGAGTCCATGAAGAAGACAAACGGACGTAGTCGAATGAATCCTCACAACTCCGGACTGAAACCAAAGCTAACGAGAGAAGCAAGCCGGAAAGAAGCAAGCAACATAGTAAACAATCACCACATAAACATGGCATGATGCACAACCAAGTATGATGCATGTCCGGTTTAATGAGGCATGGCATGGCAAAGTGCACAAACAATACTACAAATTAAGTGGAGCTCAATATGCAACGAGTTGCATATTGACGTAACACCACATACATTTATTTAGTTCTCTCCAAGTTATGTACCCAACAAAATTAAATGTTATTAAACATGGCAAGGGGTGAAGCACAACAAAACTACATATCTAGGCAAGTTTAAATGAGGCTGGAACAACAAGCAACAATTCCGGAAAATCCCCATATGCAATATTTGAATTTGGTACTGTTCTGCCCTAAACCATATTTTAGAGTTGTTAAACATGCAAAGTACTGCCACCATGTTAACCTATGCATTTTTCTACCCCATTTACGTATAAAGTTTATTAGAAAAGGAGCTACGGTTATTAAGTTATGAATTAAAGCATTTTAGCATGGCATATGAGCAAATTCAATGAAACAACATTTTAAACATTTTTAACATGGATAAAAGTTACAAATAATTAATCTACACAAAATTCTAATCATTTTACATATAAAGTTTGTTTAATTCTGATGCATAGTTGTGAAGTTACGATATGTATGAACTACAAGGGTTTTTCTGTAAAACAGACGTTCTCTGGATAAATACGAAAATCGCAGCAGCAGGAAAAAACACCACGGGCCGAAACTCGAGCAGACTGGGCTGGCGGAACTGCTCACATTGGGCCTCACGGCCTGAAGTGGCGAAGCGAAGGGGGCAGCCCAGTCGGTGGGGAGGAGCGCCGGCTAGCTTACTTTGCGCTAGCTAGGCCCAGACTCGCGAGGCGGGGAGGCTACGGATGCGTCGCCCTCTGTTTGACAGAGAACAGAGGAGCAGCGGTGCTGGAGTTCGCGACGCTGGCTCGCGTGGGACTCCAGCGAAGCGGAGAGGCAGGGGCGGACACGGGAAAACGAGGGAGGCTCGGATCCTCCAGATCCGGTGGCACTTGGCTTGTGGAGGCCGGCGACGAGCTACATGGCCATGGAAGCTGTTGTTACCTGAAGAAAAACAACAGCGAGAATGATAGAGAACAGACGACGAGAAGAAACAGAACGTGAAGAAGAGGAGGCAGGGCACGACGACCTGACCTGTTGGTCACCGACGACGACATCCGGGCGCGAAACAGAGGCAATGACGGCGGTCGGTGATGGACTCGGCGCGACGACGACGGACTTGGCGCGGTTGGAAGCAGGGGATCCATGGCGGTCGCTGCTGCGGTTGTCCTCCCATGGCTGTCCTCCTACGCGGGGCGGCACCGTTGCTGGTCTTCGAGAGGAGTTCCTCTCCCTGCGCCGACGAAGAGGGCGGGGAGGCTTCAGGGACAAAGGACGACAGCGACTCGGTCCTGCAGGCCGATGGCGCAAGGCTTGGTGCGGGAGGAGTCCGGCTAGGCGTCCGTCTGGGAAGGAAGACGAGCACGGGGTTCATGCGGGCGAACCAGAGGACAGCGTCGAGCTCATTCCCGAGCCGAGGAAGCAGGGGCGCGGGACATGGCGCGATGCAGGAAGATGGAGGTCATCGGCGGCGCTTGGCGACGGGGACGGCTAGAGGCAATGGTCGGGGTGGAGTGGATCGAGGAGCTGCTCTGGTTCGCCTGGTGAGCGAATCGGGGAGGAGCAGTGGCATCCGGTTGGGTGGTTGAGGAAAACGAAAAGAAGGCTGGTGGATTGGTGGGACAAAGGAATTAGGGGATGGATCCCGAGAGATTTAGAGTGGGTGGCGGCTGGGATTGGATAGGGGAGGATCCCTAGAAATTAGGTCTTGGTCTGATTTAGATAGAGGTGAACTATTTATACGGACAAAAAGGAGTAGGTTTGGACCCTCCGATCGAAATTGGACGGTCGAGAAATAAATAGGCAAGGAGTCAAAAAAATAAAACGGAGATGTTTTATAGATGTTTGGGGATGTTCCGGACCCATCGGTCACAACTGCTCGGGTCGGGTCCGAGACAGCTTTCGGACGCGCGCGCGAGGAGGTCCGCGGGCTGATGAGAGAGCTTAGGTTGGGTCTGGTGGTAGGTAGTGGACTGTGTAGACGGTCTGGAGAGGAAATAGAGGGAAAGCCCGGCAACAGTTTTCAGAGACCGCCAGAAGTTGCGGGTTCGAACCCCGTTTTCCCCGCCCGATCTTCCTCTTCCTGCCCGACTCATTTTGAAAACACTGGAAGCTGCCGATCCCAGCGTAGCATTCAAGACAATTGTTCCTTCTTCGGTCTCCCTCCACCCCCTTCGTTTGTTGTAGGTCTCACCGCGGGCACTTACTTAATGAATGAGTGAAGATCTTCCTTCCCCCCTTGTGTCTTACCAAGGACTGAGTTCCCACTTGTGGCGGAAAAAAAGTATACCATCCCACCCGGCGAAAACGTCCGACGATTTGACCGACTATATTGTCGCTATAGTTTAACGGTTGGGCTATCAAACGAGCTCCGAATGCGATGAAACATGACAGGCGGTCTACCTAAAACATAACAACACTGCACGCCAACTTTCATCCCGTTCCAAGAACATTTTCCGGCCACTTATAAAATAATATTTCGGACATGCCGCGGGCGCGTGCAAGTGTGTATGGGCTCAGAACGGACAACAGAGAGAACGAGGAGACCGGGACGGATGCAAGTTTTAAAAACATACAGATGCAATGCAGATGATGACATGGCAAGATGCAACACGCAAGCGAATGACACGGCAACAATAGCGAATAACTGGGAGACACCTGGCGCAACGGTCTCGGGGCGTCACACAGCCAATCTTAATGTTCCTCAATTTTAGTGCAACTACTAAAGAAGAACTTGCCAGCTCACAAGAGCAAGTACCTTTTGCTAGTTGAATGATGCAATCTTTGCTTCATTTCAGTTGAACTGCAGAAAAAGGCGCATGAATTGAATCATGGAACTCCAGGATGGCCCCATCCAAGTGGAGCTACAGGTTGAGTTCAAGGAGTGCCATTATTATAGTAATCATGCTCTTCTTATTTGTGTTGTGCAAACAGGAATACTCAACTACAGATGTTGTGACGGTCAAGAGCATTTGCCAAGTTCTTAGGTTGTATGACACGGCTAGCTAAGATGGATTAAATCCCGATATTCACTTTATCAAAACGCTCCAACGGGTTGGTTTTGAATCTTACAAGCTGGGAATCAATGAGATGCGTAGGCATCTTTGTTGTACTTATTATTTGAATCTTATTTGTTGGTTCTGAATCTTGCAAGCTGGGAATCAATGAGATGTGTAGGAATCTTTGTTGTACTTATTATTTGGATTGTATTTGTTGGTTCCGAATCTTGCAAGCTGGGAAACACGACATGATGATGCAGAGGACACCAACCATAACAAACAGTTCAAACTTGGTAGTATTATTTGTGTGAAAGTGCGACAAATATGTTGATCGTGTGTGTCCTGAGAATAATAATTCTAATTGTTGTGCATGTTGATCCTGTGGCACTGATAGAATGAGCCAATGCATTGCCTGTTTAAGTATAAATTTCTATTAAAGGCAATTAAATTTAAGTAAACTGACCCCTAACTCTTGTTATTACAGTACCAATACAGACCTGCTCGTGAACCGACGTGTGACCGGAGTAGGTTTATTAATGGAGGCGTTTGAATTCGCCGAGGGTGCATCTTCTGCCGGGCGTGCAACGGGCGGGGGGGGGGGCTAGTAACTGTTGTCGCCTGTACACACTCAGTTTATTGTTGAATCCAGTTCCCCAAGAGCTGAAAAACGAATTGCTGCCGCCGCCTACCCACTCGTTCACTTCAAGAGACTCCAATGGTGATTCGAGGGGTGAGCCTGTTGGATATGGACTTCAGCAAGGAGTTCCCCTTTGAGTTCGCCGTTCAGTCCTATGGCTGCACCAAGTTGAATGTGATGTACACCAACGATCTGGACTCGGTGAAGCTCTGCCTCGCCGAGTTCAAGCAGTACCTACAGGACGAGAAAGCACAGGGTCGCAGGACTAGACCTTGTGCCCATCCATTCTTCTCCTGATAGGGACCAGCGGATCACCGTCACCCAGGTACGTGTGCAGGACAAGGTTCTCGTCTACCACTGCTATAGGGCCATCAGAGGTTCTGGAGCATTCGCCTGTTTCATCGGCAGCGCCAACTGCACCTTCGCTACGGTGGAGAGAAGGAAGAACACGACGATTCGGCCATCTGGTGCAACAAGCTTGTCGACATCTAGAAGCAATACAAGATCATCGGCAACGGGCGGGAGAAGGACTCCGTGGTTGACCTCGCCGAGACCATCATCGACCACTGATACACCAACATGAAAGAAGACAATGATACCAAGGACCTGAAGACGTGGGAGGTACCTCTGAATCTAGCCTACATAACCTACACGGCCAAGGACGCATACACATGCTACAACATGTACAGGCGGATCTTGGACATGAGGGCATGTTTGCTTCCCATAACCGACGAGTACATGGACAGCGCAGCGTCATGATAAAGCGTGCCAGGAAGGTCTAGATGTTGTACTTTATCTGTTTATAAGCACCTTTATCATCTGAGTGTTTCATGCTTTAGGCTATGTGTTGTAATTATCTGTTTTGTCCGAAATATTTCTTTTAAGAAACCATTAACCTGTTTGCTTTTTAGTGGCTATTTGCCTATGTATGTAACTAGTTCACTTGTCTGTTTTAAAAAAACTAGTTCACTCGGCTGCCGTGCTTTGAATCTCCTTCCTCCCAACATATTCCCCTTCTCAGGTGGACCCAGCAGGTCTCATACACAGACATAGGGGACCAACCACCTATTTATTTGTATTTATTTATTTTGTTCAATCTTTTGTCCTCTTCCTATACAACGGCTGGCCATCATAGCCTATGGCGTTGGCCAGGCCATCCCTCCATTCCCTCACATTGTCCGGCGGCAGTAGCTCCACCGGCCCACCCTGCACCCGAATAAGTCAACCCTCGTACTCCCCTTCGCCTGCATCTTCCCCCGCTCCGGTTCGTTCGGTTCGAGGTCTCGACGTCTGTTGACACACGAACACGTCACGTGTACCCTCGACGCCGGGGGTGATACACCGCAGCTCACGTCGAAGGAGGCCCGACCGACAGCGCGATACACAAGACAGTCGGCGGGCGCTTTTGCAGACCCGAAACCCCGCGCACCCGGGAGGGACCCCGTCAGGGATTGCGGCGGCTATGGGCTGCCCTAGGTCGATTTGCTCGCCCCTAGAGCCTCGAGATTCGCAGCTCTCAAATGAAGAACAACGAAGAATGAGAGAGAAAAACGGTGGAGAGATAAAACATAGATGAAAAAGTTGTATATTGATTTGTTCGATTGTGTGTTGTTCAATCGGCCATCACCCCCAACATATATAAGAGGCGGCTGGACTTCCCATACAAGCAAAGGATTTATCTAGGCTTTCCTTACAAGAAAATTACATCAATTCACGTCCTAGAATCCTAGTTCTGGTCCCACTCGGATTCAGCCCGAATCTGTTCCAATCTTCTGTCTTGCTCCTTGCATGGGCTGTGGAATCTGCATATGACTTCTGATGGAGACGGTTCAAATATCAATTATCTGTGCTTCGACGAGGCCAACAATCCGTATGTTGATCACTTTTCCAAATAAGGCCATCTTGAATACTCCACGGGGTCATCTCTAATTTCGAGTCAGACTCGTTCATGTAGCTGACTGGACCGTCCGACTCTCGCAGCGTCTCTGCAGGTCGTATACTACGTCGGATGATGATGACTCCAGAAGAAAAGTTGACTGTTTCGACGTTACGAACAACTCCTATGTTGAACGCTTCTTCATCCGAAGCCATCTAGATAAGTATTTGAGCCCATCTTCAGCATCTGGTCGGATTGGCCTCGACAGTTTCTACTGTTCACGGCAGCAAGCTTTCCCGGCAAGGTTACTGTTCACGGCGGCAAGCTTTCCCCGGCAGGTTACTGTTCACAGCGGCAAGCTCTGCCCCGGCAAGGTTACTGTTCACGGCGGCAAGCTTTCCCCAGCAAGGTTACTGTTCACGGCGGCAAGTTTTCCCCGGCAAGGTTACTGTTCACGGCGGCAAGCTTTCCCCGGCAGGTTACTGTTCACAGCGGCAAGCTTTCCCCCGACAAGGTTTTTGAGGCAGTAAACGACCTCGGATGAAAATGTGACCAAAAGCAAAGTTGACTATTTTGATGAGACGACAAACTTTCGTGTTGAATGTTTTCTGAATCGAGGCCATCTTCTGGGCCAAAACACTCACGCATTACATCAGACACTTGCCAAGACATGTCTGGTCTTCCGCGTCATATTTCGCCTCTTGACAGGGCTGCATCCAGATAGCTCTAACTTTTGCATATGAACTCGGATTGAGATGATTTTATACCAAAATCGACCTATTCGACGAGACGAAGACAATTCATGTAGAGCATTCCTTCATCCGAGATTGTCTTGGAGGCGTACTTGACCAAAAAGCACTCAGAACACCTAAACATGACAATCTGAGTGTAGTTTTGGTGTTTGATATGATGCCGAATGATTATGGTCCAAACATCAAAGTTGTTCCACTCGGCAATGTGAAATTTCTCATTTAGAATATTTTGTCATTTGAGGCCATCTCCATTGCATTCTGCACTGTGCCAAAATCAGGTGTCAACACAGGCCCCCCTGTTTTTCGGCAAAGCTTGCATGCCGAAAAATAATATGCATGGTGTTCGTTCTAAGGACGATGCCAACACTCCATCGGCCATTTATTTTTCTCAGGATGATAATTATTTATCGGCCATGTTTGTGCTAAGGGCGATAATCGTATATCGGCCGTTGCCTACTTAGGCTTCCTGCCACACACTCGGGTGGTACTTCTTCAAATATTTGCCATTGAGAGCTCGAGGTAACAATGCCCCCTGTATTGATTCCACCAAATATGAATTTCCGGGAACAACTCTTGTAATCCAAAAAGGACCTTCCCAACTTGGAGACCACTTCCCGAATTTTCTATCTCTTGAACCAATCGGTAGAATCACTTTCCAAACGAGATCACCAACTTGAAAATTCTTCGACTTGACTTTCTTATTGTAAGCTCTTGCCACCCTTAACTTGTCTCTCTCTATGGCCTTCAAAGCAGCCAAACGTTTATCGGCAACTTCGTCAATGTTATCCATCATTAAGTTATAAAAGTCTACAGCCGATAAATCATTTTGCTTGGCTATTCTCAAAGAATTCAAATTTACCTCCACCGGTAAAACGGCCTCTTGACCATATACTAGCTCATATGGAGTTACCTTCGTAGCACCATGCCTTGAGATCCTATGTGCCCACAAAGCTTCAGACAACAACTCATGCCATCTCCTTGGATTATCCTCAACCTTCTTCTTGATGAGCTTGATTAAAATTTTATTGCTAGACTCAGCTTGTCCATTGGCTTGGGCATAATATGGAGATGAATTGAGCAATTTTATGTTATAAGATTCGGCAAATTCTCTAACTTGGTGTGACATGAAAGAGGATCCTTGATCTGTAGTCAATGTTTGAGGAATGCCGAATCTATGAATAATGTGCTCGGTTATGAATTTTATCACCTTCGTATGTGTCATGTTCTTGAGAGGTACTGCTTCAGACCATTTAGTGAAATAATCGGTTGCCACCAATACGAACCGATGCCCATTTGAGGAAGACAGATGAATTTGCCCAATAAAGTCTAAACCCCATCCTCTGAAAGGCCACGACTTGATAATGGGATGTAACATAGCAGCAGGAGCCAACTGAATATCACCAAATTTTTGACAAGCTTCACACCCTTTATAATATCTGAAGCAATCATTAATCATGGTCGGCCAATAAAACCCAGCACGTCGCAATAACCATTTCATCTTGGGAGCCGACTGGTGAGTACCACAAATGCCTTCATGTACCTCTCCCATAGCAACTCTTGCTTGGTCCTCATCCAAGCACTTTAAGATAACATCATCAACTGTTCGGCGATAAAGATCATCATCCCTCATAGTGTATTTAAAAGCCATACGCCGAATAGCCCTGTCCACCCTTTCACTCGAATTACGTAAGTAAGCAACAATGGGCTTCCTCCAGTCGGAATTGTCACCTGCACTAGATTTTTTGTTAATGATCGAATCAGTGGGTTCTGGTTCGGCCTCTTCTATACTGGTAAGACAAGACATCAGACTTTGAGAAATATGAAACATGCCATGATCAACATGGTATCCAGATGCTTGCTGTGCCAACTCATTTGCTTTCCTGTTGTCATGTCTAGATATATGTGCAATGCTAAAACAATCCAAAGTAGAGATTATATCTAGACATTTATCAAGATAAACATTAAGTGATTCATCCAAACACTGAAAGACTTTGGATATTTGCTGCACCACTAGTAACGAATCACCATAAGCCTCACTATATGTAACACCTATATCAAGTAACATCTCTAGGCCGAATAACAATGCTTCATATTCGGCTTGATTGTTTGTGCAAAAATATTCTAAGCGGCACGAGGCTTCAAAAAATAGTACCATAAAGAAATATATAAACAACACCAACACTTTGGCCATTGCTATGAATTGAACCATCAATACATAATCTCCATAGTACTAGAGAGACCAGGCTAATATTAATATTATGCATGACATTAATCCGATGTTCAGTAACAAAATCAACTATGATTTGGCCTCTTATAGATCTCAAAGATGCATAAGCCAAATCATATCCAAACAAAGTATAAGCCCACCAACCAATTCTGCAGCTATGAATTGGTCTATGTAGCATATATTCAATGACATCGGTCATGATGTCTCAACTCCATTCAATCATAATATAGGCATACATATAAATTTTCATGAGCGCGTACCTTGTCTCGCTCTCCAATCAAACTAAGGATGATGTTAGAATACTACACCGGCCATGCATTGACATACTCTTAGGACGATAGATAAATATCGGCCATTACCATGTAAACTTCATTCAAAGCACATATAGTCGAAATGAACACATGAAATGACAAATCAAGTATTTCGTCCCTTTGGATCAGCAACAAACTTGTAGCTAATCAAATCTATAGTGACTTGGTAATACCCTCTCATGACGTAAGAAATTATATTGCATCCATGGATTAAAATAAGCCCATTGAGGGTTACCAATCATACCTGATGATGAATTCCATGGCATAGGCATTAATGGCATAGTTGAAGAATATGGATAATGTGTAGACCAAAGATGTTGAAACCTTCGGCTTGGTCCTTCATAGTTTTTACTCTTTTCCTTCTTCACTTTTTCCGCACTTCTTGTAATGGAGGCTTGCACATAATTCTTATTTTGAGCACTTCCTTTGGGAACCCATGCCATGTTCCTTTCTTCAAGTTCTTGTGCACTAAGTTTGTGTAATTTCCTCTTTTGCCAATACGATAAGCTGAGTGGGCATCTCGGCTGTGATTCTGTTTTGACCAATGACAATTCCTTCTTGTCCTTATGCACTCTCAACTTCTTTTCTTCAGATTTGGCAATTTGACTCTCAATAATTGGTTGCTTCGTCTCATTGCCTTTTGTAGCCAATGTCAACACTTTAATTGGCACTTTATTATTTGAGATCAAATCTGAAGTAGCACACTTACGACCATCTCTTTTCACGTGGTAGACTTGCTTGACCACCTCTTTTTTCATCCATGGTGTCCGGACCGATTCCTTATAATTAAAACGGTCTTTAACATGTGACTGTTCAAATGTTGATCTTCTCGGAGCTGCATAATATTGGTGAGATGGTCTAAAATAAGATGGAGAATGTACCCTTGTATCATACCTGTCCCATGATGAACATGGATCTACATGAGCATAGGGAGGCATCCACGGCATTGGCATTGGTGGCCCAAAATAAGGATATGAATATGTTGCATTCGAACTCTCACATTGCCAATACCGATCCTCATATTTGCGCCTTGGGGGTGATCTTGGTTTCTTTGCATGATTGGGCCGATAAGCATTCTTCTCTTCACTCTTCTTTTGATATTTCTCCAATAGTTCAGTGAAGGTGATTTTTGATCTTTTACACTTGCGCTTATTTCGGCCTTTGTTTTCTTTTGGTTTGCTTTCATCGATCGTTGGATTTGCTTGCTGCCCCCCAGTCCTTGGCGTCTCCATTGTAGCTTCGATGGAATTCTCACCCTCAAGATTATGTTCATTATGCTCTTCAACAACTTCTTTACTTGAAAGCTTGATCCCATCACCTGCAGTTTTTACCTTCTCTTTAAATGGATCGGCTTGAAGCAACCAATGCAAAAACTTTTTGCCATCGGGACCAATCAGAATAGACTGGTCATCTCTTGGTGTTTCAACAAACTTCAATCATCCTTTTTCAATGGCCGATTTAACTATTTGACGAAACATGTTGCAATCCTCAAAATTATGCTTGGACGAATCATGCAACTTACAATACATTCGTCCTTGGATTGATGGCTTAACATGGTGATCAAGAATTGTAATGTAATTATTTTTCAGCAACAAGTCAAATATTTGATCACACATGCTTGAATTGAAGGTATACTTCTTGTTTTCTAGCCGATCTTGCTGTGAGAACGGCTTTGGAATTAAGCAAACGAATAGTTCAGATTTTGCATCACACCATTTGGCTATGCATTGTGTTTTGCACTCTATCTCCGGTGTCTTTGGGTAAGATATTATACTAGCATCGGTTTTCTCAACAGAATTTAATCTTGGCTTTAAATTTCTAAAACGAAAATAGTTAGAACACACATGTCTCAATTGAGACCAAGTGCAAGCCAAGTATGAAATAAGCAAAGCTACCCAAATAGATATGAACTTTAGATAAAGCAACGGGGAAAGCTTTGGCTGTAATAATAAGTCACTACCGGTCTTTATAAATGGCGTAATGGGTTGACCGATATGCTCAATAACAACTTTATTGCTAGCAAGTAAATTACCCTTCTTCATTGGTCTTTCAAAATTACTTATGAGGATTTTTATAATAGATGCATCAACAATAAAGTCCTGACCAAATCTGAAAATAGGTAAATTACTTGCTAAACATACCTCTTCAAATATGTTGGGAGAGCACGATGGTGGTGTGACTTGAACAATATCTTGCTCCGCCTTTGGATGGCTCCCCAACGCCTCTTCATCATCTTTTTCTTGATTCCGTGCATCATTACATTGAAAAATTTTGTCGGCCGAACTTTGTTCGGCTACTTGTTCTTGTCCTTGAAATTCATCAATTTCTCTGTCATGAAACTCATAGGGCAGGAAGTAGGTTCCATTAACTTTGGAAAAATCAAGTATGGTCGCTTTGCTATGCTTGCCATGCCCTTTCTTAATAATGCTTGCCTCTTTGCATTTGATGGATTCAGAATATATACTTCTTGATTCAGCTCTTTTAACTGGAGCACTTTCATGTTCTGAATCATCTTTCTTTACATTGCTTCTACCAATTGGCAATGCTTCTTTCACTTGAGCCAATTCTGTTTCTTTTTGTTTCTGGCGGCGAGCGGCAAAATTGGCTTTAATCTTTTTCTCAATTTCAGCCCACTTCGGATACAATTGCCCCCCAATGCTTTTAGATTCTTTCGGCAATGGCACATGGGTGTTGCCGAAACTTTGCAATTGTGTAGGGGCTGTATAATATGATGTAGTACTAGGTGAAGGCATATGCATTGTTGTAAAACCATATTTTTGCTCGCCAATCTTATCAATTGGCAAAGATTCATCTTCTTGCAAAACTCTAGCTTTTATTGCGGCATAATCAGGAAATAGCCCCTTTTCATGTTGTTCAAGGCAAAGAGCACTAATCCTCTTATTTTGGGCTAAACTCTTCAATGCAGCCACTACTACCTCATCTTCTACAATATTGGGCACAACCTCTCCTGTAAAATTTACATTTATTCGGCTATGACCAGGAAGGTGTGAAGCCTAATTATGAACATCTACAGTTGTGTATGGTGCTGAAAGATTACTGAGATGGGGTGTAGCATATGACGGTTGAGAGTAATTGGCAAATAGCTAGTAGTAGCATGGCCGATTCTCCCATCCATCGACATGGTTGAACTAGTATATTGCAAATTAGTTGCTGATGAATAAAAAGGTTAAACACTTTGTCGCATGATATTGGAAGTTCCTACAAGAGGTGTTTCAACTTGATTGCCCAAACTCATCATGTTATTCATCGGCATATAAATTTTTGGGGTTGCCGATGCATGGGAGTTGGGATACATATGTTGCATGTTGCTAAAATCATATGAAGTAGAATCATGGAGATTTTGTTGCATCGGCCCTTGCACATAATTAGATATATGATTGATAAAGCTAGGGCTAGTCGATACATTATTCTCATTAGATGATCTAGCAACAACATATGCATTATTTGCATCTACATATGTGAATTGGGTATTCATATTACCTTTGTAGATTGCAAACCCTAGATGACGATCTCTTTGTAGCAAGAACAGGCTGGAGACCGTTCAAAGCTTCGTCCCCAACGGAGTCGCCAAAAAGTGTGTTCACACACGAACACGTCACGTGTACCCTCGACGCCGGGGGTGATACACCGCAGCTCACGTCGAAGGATGCCCGACCGACAGCGCGATACGCAAGACAGTCGGCGGGCGCTTTTGCAGACCCGAAACCCCGCGCACCCGGGAGGGACCCCGTCAGGGATTGCGGTGGCTATGGGCTGCCCTAGGTCGATTCGCTCGCCCCTAGAGCCTCAAGATTCGCAGCTCTCAAACGAAGAACAACGAAGAACGAGAGAGAAAAACGGTGGAGAGATAAAACATAGATGAAAAAGTAGTATATTGATTTGTTCGATTGTGTGTTGTTCAATCGGCCGTCACCCCCAACATATATAAGAGGCGGCTGGACTTCCCGTACAAGCAAAGGATTTATCTAGGCTTTCCTTACAAGAAAATTACATCAATTCACGTCCTAGAATCCTAGTTCTGGTCCCACTCGGATTTAGCCCGAATTTGTTCCAATCTTCTGTCTTGCTCCTTGCATGGGCTGTGGAATCTCCATATGACTTCCGATGGAGACGGTTCAAATATCAATTATGTGTGCTTCGACAAGGCCAACAATCCATATGTTGATCACTTTTTCAAATAAGGCCATCTTGAATACTCCACGGGGTCATCTCTAATTTCGAGTCAGACTCATTCATGTAGCTGACTGGACTGTCCGACTCTCGCAGGTCTCTGCAGGTCGTATACTACGTCGGATGATGATGACTCCAAAAGCAAAGTTGACCGTTTCGACGTTACAAACAACTCCTATGTTGAACGCTTCTTCATCCGAAGCCATCTAGATAAGTATTTGAGGCCATCTTCAGCATCTGGTCGGATTGGCCTCGACAGTTTCTACTATTCACGGCAGCAAGCTTTCCCGGCAAGGTTACTGTTCACGGCGGCAAGCTTTCCCCGGCAGGTTACTGTTCACGGCGGCAAGCTCTCCCCTGGCAAGGTTACTGTTCACGACGGCAAGCTTTCCCCGACAAGGTTACTGTTCACGGCGGCAAGCTTTGCCCGGCAAGGTTACTGTTCACGGCGGCAAGCTTTCCCCGGTAGGTTACTGTTCACGGCGACAAGCTTTCCCCCGGCAAGGTTTTTGAGGCAGTAAACGACCTCGGATGAAAATGTGTCCAAAAGCAAAGTTGACAGTTTTGACGAGACAAAAAACTTTCGTGTTGAACGTTTTTCGATTCGAGGCCATCTTCTGGGCCAAAACACTCACGCATTACATCAGACACTTGCCAAGACATGTCTGGTCTTCCGCGTCATATTTCGCCTCTTGACAGGGCTGCATCCAGATAGCTCTAACTTTTGCATACGAACTCGGATTGAGATGATTTTTATATCAAAATCGACCGACTCGACGAGACGAAGACAATTCATGTAGAGCATTCCTTCATCCGAGATTGTCCTGAAGGCGTACTTGACCAAAAAGCACTCAGAACACCTAAACATGACAATCTGAGTGTAGTTTTGGTCTTTGATATGATGCCGAATGATTATGGTCCAAACATCAAAGTTGTTCCACTCGGCAATGTGAAATTTCTCATTTAGAATATTTTGTCATTTGAGGCCATCTCCATTGCATTCTGCATTGTGCCAAAATCAGGTGTCAACAACGTCGTCCTCCGCCTTGGTGCTCTCGCTACGGCACCGCCGTCTGTCATTCCCAACATGGTCAGCAAAACAAGAGGAATCAAGAGACAACTGTTCGTCGAGAGGCTGACAGTCCCGGGCCCACCAGGTCCATGGACTAGGTTTTGTTGTTTAACATGGGAAGCCCACGACATGTTTCAACATGTTTTGGACCCAGCAGGTATCAAGTGGCCTCTGGGCCTCCTAACCTAGCTTGTCTATAACATCAGCAGCCCAAGTTATGTTTGTTTTTTTAAGACGATGCACAACTCGGTTTTTTTTCTATAAGAATGCAAAACTCAACCTATGTTTTCTATAAGAATGCAAAACTGAACCTATATTTATATCTTATTTTATTACACACATATATATAATATAAACAACATAAGGTTCCGTTAAACCTGTCGTTCGTCCAACCATTTTATAGACCTTCCCACTTCCTTTATCTTTTGTTTTTATTAATCCTATATCTGAATTTTCCCCCACTTTCTTTTTCGATGTAAACTGAGTTTTCTCCCAGTACTTTTCCTTAGAACCAACTCAACTGTCCCGCATCTAGCCTAAAAAATAATAATACCCCATGTCCTATTAACTCATCAAATTAAAATAATATTTTATTTCATAAATTGAAAGTTCTTACATAATAATAATAATTATTATTTATATATAACTTGGCAAGTTAACTCCTAGTGATTGCGTACATTAGCTTGCAAGGATTTTACTGACCAATGCAGTAATAGACGCGCAATCATGTGTTTATGTTTTTATAACATTTCTCCGTCCAACCCAACATGATATTTTCACCCAGCCCAGCAAGTCCGCGGGTTTCGAGAAAAATGCAAATGGCCTTTAAATTCTACCATATATATATAAAGGGCTGCATAGATGCTACATCATTGTTTCACCCAGCCGACCAAATGGACTAAAAAAACAAATGGAGTGACTGACATGTGGGCCAGTAGGTCGAAGCCAAAGCAAGGCGTTGGATTTACATCCAACGACCGACATTCTTCTTCAATCTCTCGTCTTCTCCCCCGGCACTGCCGCGACCGCCTGCTCCAGCCTTAGGCGTCCAGCGGTGTTGTTTTGCGCGCCTCAGCGAAACGCTACCCCGCCATCAGCCAGGCCATCCCTCCACTCCGTACCTCCTGTTATTCTCTTCCGAGTGTAGGCCAACCCCGCACCCGAACTAGTCATGTTTCCCACCCCTCTCCATCTGTGACTCCACTGCCGCGTCTTCCCCATCTTCGGATCATTCCAGTCTGGGGCCTCGCCGTCGTCCACCTGTGGTCAACAAACGAGAGTCACCGGAAGAGGACTTTATGTGGAGAGCCTAATGGTTGGGACCCACGAGGTCCATGGTCGCACACAAGGAAAGTTCCTCCTTATTAAGCTATTTTCTCCCCCTGACAGCTGGGACCCACCGTCTGTATCTTCGCATGGAAGGAAGTGCCTCCTTGTTATGCGAAAAAACCATTCCTCCCAATGACAGCTGGGACCCGGTAGATTTGGTGGCCGACTTGTGAGCCTACTAAGCAGACGTGTACGCAGGGCTTTGTCAACTTAATCAACAAATGATTCTAGCAGCTAGACCATTGGATGTTAATCAAACAGCCGTGCTCCTTCTTCAACCTTTGTTCATACTCCTGTCTCTCGTGGGCGGCAGTGCTGTCGCGCACCCGAACCAGTCAAGTTTCCCACTCCTCTCCATCTGCGACTCCACTGCTGTGTCTTCCCCATCTCCGGGTCATTCTAGTCTGGGGCCTCGCCATCATCCACGGGCCTTGGTGCGCTTGGTACAGTGTGGTTAACGTGGTCAACAACCGAGAGTCACCGGAAGATGACTGTACATGAGAGGCTGACAGTGGGGACGCACCACGCCCATGGACGCATGCATGCAACCGCATCCTTTTTACCCTGAAAAATAATGTTTTCTCCCCTAACTGCTGGGACCCACCAGCTACATCTTCGCACGCAAGGAAGTGCGTCCTTATTAGGGGAAAAAAACCACCCTGACAGCTGGGACACACCAGCTACATCTTCGCACGCAAGGAAGTGCCTGATAGTCGGGACCTACCTGGTCGAAGCATACGTAGCATTGTCATTCTGGTCGCGAACGTGTACGTACATACTGGTCAATCGGTCGCTTTGCAACGATGAACCGTGGCCAAGTAAGTAGCAGCACATGTCATAGTAGAGCCCCCCATGTAGCAGTTCAGGTTGTCCTGTCTAAATTGTGTACACGTACATATAGCCACACGCCAAAAATTACGACCACGTACGTACATATGGGCGGGGTCTCGAACGCCTACTCGTGCATACGTACGGCCAGCGCTCGTGTACATGGCTGGGTCGGAACGAAGAAACTGCGTCATCGTCGTGTGGGCAAGCAACGGAATGCGTCGTGTTCATCGGGAGGCAACAGAACGCGTGCTGTTCATCGGGAGCCAGCCGGATTGGACGGAACATCCGATGCAAACGAGGCCTGGCGTACCGCAGAACGGAGGAAACGGTCTTGTGTTCGAAACGGGATCCTGTTCATCGGGAGGGGTCTGGCATACCGTAAAATGGAGGAAACAGACTTCTCTTGGACCTCCTATGGTCGAAAGGGGGTCCTGGTGATCGGGAGGGGTGTGGCGTAGTGCAAAACAGAGGAACGGACTTGTGTTTGAGCGCTACGGTCGAAACGGGGGTCCTATTCATTAGGAGGGGTGTGGCGTATCACAAAACAGGACTCACGGGATACTGTTCAGCTCCACCGTCGACCTTCTCCAGCCTCCACGGGCTACTGTTCATCCACCATCGACCTCCTCCAGCCTCCACCTGCGATTGTTCATCCACGGGCTCCTGTTCATCCAGCCTCCACCACGTGCTCCTCCACCGGCTATTGTTGAACTAGCCCTCTCCACGGGTTCCTGTTCAACCACCCCTCCACGGGCTACTATTCATCCAGCCCTCTAGCGGCTACTGTTCAACCAGCCCTCCACCGGCTACAGTTCAACCTTCCCTCCACTGGGTCCTGTTCATCCAGCCCTCCACGGGGTCCTGTTCATCCACCCCCAACCAGATCGATGAATCGGGGTCCTGTTCATCCAGCGGTAACACCACGAGGTCCTGTTCATCCACCCCCCTGATGCGGAGCATCCTATGGACATCACCATGTCAAGAGTCCGTTCGGCGAGTGACACGTGCGACATCTACTTCACATACACAAAGGTGAATCATCTCCTTTACACGTGCTCACTTGACCCCTTCAAGGATGGTATACTACGTGACACTCCACTCATGTGCATGCATAGGTATTGTCTGAACGGTACGAACGACAAGGAGGAGTGCGAGCGCAAGTGTACAACTACACCATCCGCGAGCGAAGCATGGAAGAGAAGACGGAAGAAGCAGAGCTGCTACAAGCTATAGCCACCGGACGTCCAGATGCCACCGGACATCCAGTACCTGACGCAGCCCAGACGGCTAGAAGAACTCTAGGCTATGAGTGCTACAGCGGCCGGATGTCCGACAAATACCGGATGTCCGACGAGTCCCAGCGCCCGGACGACTGGTGTCGACCGGATGACCGGTTCCACTACACCCGAGAAGAATCAATGGACATCCAACGCGCGCCGGACGTCCGGACCGTCTTGAGCCTCCGGACGTCCGACCCCCACCGGTCGTCCGGTACCTGCATGTGCACAACCCCTTCGTGGCTAAGACTATAAATAGACCACCTCCACCTCCTTTCTAGGGTTAGCATTGGTTTAGCTCATTTTAGAGATAGAGCATTGCTCATGCACATTGGATCTACTCCACGAGAGAGACCGCGGCCCCTCTTCGGAGAAGATCCCTTTGGATTCAAGACCTCATTGCGGAGAAGAACATCAAGACCTCCTCATGGAGAAGACTGGTTACCTTTGTATCGTCCATTGTTGACTTTGGATCTTGTATCTTCTATTGTGATTCGTGGATCTAGCACTTGTGTAATCATTCTTGTTAGTTTGGGTGTTCTCTCATGTTCCCCTTGTGTTTTTCCCCTCGAGTTCTTCGTGTTCATCGCGGGATCTGCTCCTTTCGTGAAAGATCGGCCGGTTAGGGTTCCTACCACTACCACCATTTGACATTTGACATTTGAGATTTTGAGTTCGCGGGTTTTCCGTTTCCTAAGGTGTTTCAGCTACTTAGGGATGAGTCTCCATCATCTTGATATCTCCATCAAGATCACCGCCACTCATCATCGACACAGACGGTAACCTCCATATCATCTTGGTATCGAGGTATCCCTCCATTGTATATTCCCTTGCCATCGCATTGATAACCCCTAGCCCATTTTGCATCACTTACCTATCGAGACTAGCCTTTGAGTATTGCCGGCAGCGTTACTTGTGCACATTAGTGGTCTACACCTTCCATTGCATACATACCATACCATATCACATTGGTATGATATCATCCCTTGTGCCACAAGTTTGTTCCCGTATATACCCAATTGCTATCTTGGTTTGTGCATTTCGCATTGTGGCCATATACAAAAAAAGAGAACAAGCTTTTAAGAAAAAGAGAAAGAGCAAAGAAGCTTGTAAGCAATAGCCATAGCATTATACCACATTGCATATAAGATTGTCATATCCGATCATCTTGGATCATAGCACCGGAACATCATACACATAGCATACTTGGGATAGAAAGCTCATACATTTTTGCATCTTACAGGTTGTGCACAAGTGTCGTATACACCTATTGAGCAATCGTGCTAACGTCTCTTTTGAGTTGTGCAACACGAGCATTTTCCCTGGATTCCACATTTTGTGCTCATTCCTTGGTTGCATGAACCCATTTATCTATCCATGTGTGTGTGTTTCTATGTGCCACATATTGCTATTGGTCTACTTGTTATACTTACGAATTTGTGAATCTTTTTCAACATTATTGACTCTTTCTAACATTTTGCATTAAATTTTTGTGCCACTATCCTCACCGAGCTCCACTATAAGCCTTACTTGTGTAGGTGTGAGAAATCTACAAGATCGGTACCAATTGTGCTATTTCCTTGTTACACTATTGAGTGATCATTGATCGATCTTCAACATCGGTCAGGGTACATTCGGTATAGTTCTTCCCTTTCTCCCACTCATATTTGCTCGAGTATTGTGATGGATAGGCAAGGAATTTCATCTTTGGTCTACAACAACTACGACGAGTTCGATGCCATGAACAACTCCAACGACCCCAAGATGCAAGCTCAAATGGAGGAGATCAAAGCCCTCATCAAGTCCTACAAGCGGTCTTCCTCATCTTCGAGAAGACGCTCAAGAGCACATGCCTCCGAGCTACCATCTCCGGCAAAATCACATCGGCATCGACACCATCACCAACAAGGATGTGAAGGTCAAGATCTCCACACCAACAACCGCTCAGCCACTTCACCATCTCCCTTGGCATCTTCGCCAGGCATCTTCGCCTATGGACATACGACATCTTCTCCCACAAGCACTTCAAGAGAAGCTCCCCAAGCTCAAGTCCTCGACTCTCACAAGCTACTACGACCTCGACATCGACCACGCGATTCCTTTCTATGGGACTCAACAACCCGAGGAGTATCTCGAATGGGAGCGTTTGATGGATGACTACCTCAAGCTACATCAAGTTCCTCCTGAAGATCAAGTGAAGTGCGCCACAAGGAACTTCCACGACTATGCGTCCACATGGTGGCTTAACGCACCTCCGGAGACCTATGACATGAGTTGGCCCAAGACGAAGAAAGCTTTGCAGCGAGAGTTCGTGCCTCCAACCTACACGGAACAACTTCCACTTCATTATGGGATTGCACAACGACATCTCCAAGACAGTCTTCCTCTAGAACTACAAGTCCCTCGACGACAACTACATTGGTGCTCTAATGGCGGAACAAGAACTCTTGAAGGTCAAGGCTTCTCGACCCCAAGCACACTTCTCTAAGACCAAGCTCCAAGACGATGAGCAAGAGGCTAGTACCACCATGATGTCCAAGCCCGACGAGCTCCAAGACGATCCTCCCAAGTTCGACTTCACCGCCATCCCTCTTTATGGCATTGATGATGCCGAGTCTACTTCGACTCTTTTTCAAGATGGTGCGGCGACGACTACGACTACGGAGACCATCAAGGACCAAGATTTGGAGGCGAGCGACATGGTGACGAGCAAGGATGATGCTTCCATCTTAGGAGGCGAGAGTGATGATGTGCCATCTTCGGCCTTCATCCACGGCGACGGCGATGAGATGGTTGAGCATGGGATTTTCCCTTCGACCACGGCAAGGTATGATGACTTGAGTGACTTTTGCCACCATATTGAGAGTGAGAGCGACTTCACCACTAGCCTCATATATGATTTGTTACCACAATTCCCATGTGAGGAGAGCCACAACCCCCACCACTTGACTGAGATGAGTGACTCCACCATACGTGATATTGAGTGCACCTACCTTGAGGGAGTGAGTGAACCACCACATAGAGAGAGTGAGATAGTTGATAGGTCAAATGAGGCCACTTTCAACACTAACGACTTGACCTCTACCTCTATTGTGTCATCTCATTTGGTGCTAGGTCCCATCTATGATGATGTGCCGATTCGCGATGACTTCGTCCTCCCTTTGGACAAGACGATGGCCATGGTGGAATATGATGCACCCCCCACATGGTTCGATCAAGATGAAGATGACCACCATTTGGTATTTCCCACCTCACCTACACCACATGAGTGGAATGACAAAGGTAACATAGGTGAAGGTGATGCTCTAGTCCCACTAGTGGACATTCTTGACATTGATTGCTTGCATGATGTTGACCAACCTATTACTAGGCTTCATGCTAGTGCGACTTCCCCATGCGATGATTTACCCATTTACGATGAGTATGATGATTGCCATGTGGAGTATATTAGTTGTGATGCCATGTTACATAGGATTTATTGTGCTAATTCTCTCGGTCACATCATGTTTGCCAATCCTCTTGACTTGTCATATGCTATGCATGAGATCAATCATATGTCATATTTGCAATCTCATCGTAGTGACTATGCATATGCCATTAAAATAAACCCAATTTGCACATATGGCATAGATGACAAGCCCATGGTTATCGGCATTTGTTTTTCTTGTGATGATATTGATATGTTCCCTTTGCATCATTTATCTCATATGCCATGCCATGACTACCTAGCATCGGATATGCATTG
The DNA here is from genome assembly GCF_002162155.2 of Triticum dicoccoides. Taxonomy (NCBI): domain Eukaryota; kingdom Viridiplantae; phylum Streptophyta; class Magnoliopsida; order Poales; family Poaceae; genus Triticum; species Triticum dicoccoides. Next base: position 207,883,131 of record NC_041380.1, read on the forward strand.
TTGTGGATGTTGTCCATTGTCTCCATGTGATGTTTATGATATTGATCATGAGGAGACCCCCATAGTTTCCTCATATATGTTAGGAGATTTTGATTCATCCCATTCATTGCATGATCCCAATACTTGTGTGCACCATATGCTCCCCATGAATAAAAATGCTATTGTTGTACCATATACTTGTATGCTAAATTTGCATCCCCATCATGTTATACATAACAACTATTCTTTCATGATGGATGACATGTTCTTATACCATGCATCAAATTTATTTGAGCGATGATTATCTTGTGCTAACTCTCATGTGCTCATACACATCATGATGGATGATGTGTACATTTACCACACACACAATTTCTTTCGTTTGTGTCTCTTTTTTGTAGGTACCCATGAATGCTTGTCAACCTCACAATTCCATGAGTTTACAAAATGAGCTCTAGAGCACAACGATGACTTGGGATCCTATGGATTCTCTTTCCCACCGCTCTCTTCGCGCATTTCCTCTACATGACCCTCACTTGGCTATGGGTTATTGTCCAATACATATTATATGCCCACCTTGCCATGTTCACTTTGCATGATATGCTCATTCCTATGCCTTTTCCATGCATTTGTGACCCATGCTTTGCATTACACATGATGATTGATTCTCATACTTGTATGTGTGATGTAGGGTGGAACCCTAGATGGCCGATCTTTCACGAAAGAAGTGGAACCCGTGATGAAAACGAAGAACACGAGGAGGGAAACGAGGGGAAAATCACGAGGGGAACACAAGAGAACACTCAAACCAACAAAGTATGATCACACATGCGCTAGATCCATGAGCACAAAGGGAGATACAAGATCCAAAGTCAACAACGGATGATACAAGAGGTAACCGGTCTTCTCAATGTGGAGGTCTTGAAGTTGTTCTCCGCAAGGAGGTGTTGAATCCAATGGGATTTTCTCCATAGAGGTCGCGGTCTCTCTCGTGGAGTAGATCCGATGTGGATGAGCAATGCTCCATCTCTAAATATTAGCTAAACCAATGCTAACCCTAACTAGGAGGAGGAGGGGGTCTGTATATAGTGTTAGTCCACGAAGGGGTAAGTGAGAGGGGGGATACATGGGCCCTTGGCCTGTTCACTGTGCGGAGACAGACGCCGGATGTCCGGGCTGGGGGCTGGATGTCTGGGGCTTCGTGACGGGCCATATGTCCGGGCTGGGAGGCCAGATGTCCGGGTTGGCCTGGGTCTTCCAGTTGAATTCGGTGATGAAGGGGCCGGATTTCCAGGGCAGGGGCCGGATGTCTGGGACTTTGGGAGGAGCCGGATGTCCGGGGTGATGTCCGGACGTTCGGGCTGCGCTGGTCCTTTCCGGTGTTCTGTGGATAGCCGATGCCGGACTTCCGGGGCAAGGGCCGGATGTCCGGGCTGGGGCCGGATGTCCGGCCGCTGTAGCAACTAGCTCTTCTTCCTTCTCCTTCCTTCGCTTCCGTGCATGCTTGGTGTTGGTCCTTGGGCTCTCCATGGTCTCCTCGGGTGTACCTGAGTATGCACAAGGTCCGCGCTTGAAGTAGCATCCATGTCTTACATGCGGAAATGGAAGATTCGTAAAGGAGCGAGTTCACCTTAGGTCCAATGGCGTATGCTCGAGTGTACATGGGGATGATCGTAGGATGCTCCGCATCATCTCCCCTCCCTTGGGGAAGACCCGACCTCAGATCGTGATCCTCATCAGCATGGAAATGGTTGTTGTGGACAGACTTGTAGTTGGACGGAGTTGAATACATTGCACAATCCAAGTACTCCAAGGTGTCGCCGGAGTGGTATACATGCAAGAAAAGCAAACACAAACGACACTCGAAAATACAATGGTTAGCGCACACAAAGTGTCCATCAAGGAAGTATGAGTCTGTGTGGCAAGAATGTTCGTGACAAAACACGTGAAGCTCAGCAAGATGATATGGAATGAGATGTAAAGCATTCATGGGAGAAAAAGCGTTCATTGTGCACACAAATGTATTGTGAATGTGATCACTGTAACCACCGTGCAAAATGATGTCATAGAGAGTCGGTTTATCAATAGCATGAATATGGCAATTGATGCTCAATATGAGTATGTGATCATGCAATTGATGATTGGCAATATGATCACGATGTATAAATATGCCGTCAAGAAAGATCACAACAAATTTGCTAAGGAAATGCACAAGCTCATATATCATGGATGACATAGAAAGACAAGATGCAACAAGGCAATCATAATATGAGTCAATCCATGCATCAGATGCAAATTTGTCATGTGTATGATATGTCTATTGAGCATGACATGTGTGAGCACAATCAACAAATATGGAGGTGTTGGTGTACCAATGCTCAATGTCGTGCCATGAGTGGACATTCAAAGGTGCGTCCAATAAGTCCGAGCGCTCCTCAATGTGAAGGTCCATAGAGCCAATCTTCAATGTCGCTCCTCCGTTCACGAGATGTACCATGTAGACAACAAGAAGGAAACAACAATGAAAGAGTGACCCATCCAATATGCATATTTGAGGATGGATCAAAGGGAAGGAGTTCACCTTTAGGAGATTCTCGCAAATGTTGGTGTTACACATCGTGTATGCCTTCACATGACCAAATTGTTTCATGACGGTGCCACCATGTGAGTCCTTCAAAATGAAATAACATGACAAACACTCGGAAAAACAAATGAGGTTAGTGCAAATGCAACACCTATCATTCGAATGGTGAGATACCCAACAAGTGTTTTCATCATGCTTATCATAAGAAAGGACAATATGTGGCATGGTATGAAAGCATAAGATGCGACTACAACCAAAGACAATAGGCTCAAGTAAACAAGCATGCATCACAATTAATATGTCCAAGTCCCCAAGATCAATGAGCATAGATGCAACAATTGGAGGCAAGCGACAATAAACAAGATGTATCATGTCAGGACCCCGATTCCAAGTCACATCGATCTAGCCGGTAACACCTCATATCACTTTGCGGCCTCACGCACGGTATCCCACGGGTGTCGCCTTACCATGGCCGGGACCGTTTGCGCCTTTTGGCTCACGTATATGATAGTGTCGCTAGTATCCATATGATAGAGAACCCGGGCCGACATGGCTAGTCGTGAACCCAAAGCGGCACAGACCTATGGAGACAGGCATACATGAATCACATCGAACATGTCGGTCATCAGCGAGTGATTCCGGGCTATAGCACTGGGCTAACAGGACTCCGGGGAACCCGGGCTGTAGCAGGCTAGGCAGGACTCCGAAAGTCACCGCGTGACACTTCCCCGAAGGGACAGACATAGGAACAAAGTGAAACACATGCCGGCCAGTCAAGTGTCCTGAACAGTAGTGCTGGGCTAGCAGGACTCCGGTGAACCGGGCTGTAGCGGACTACTATGGCTTGAGGAACACTAGACTACATTTCCCCATAAGAAAGGCTGCCAAGGATAAACAACTAGATTGTCGGATCCCACTCATACCAAGCATTTCAATCATACACACAATATGCCTGATATGAGTACATACAACATGGCATCATAACAAAACTCTACAACTCAAGTACTTTATTTAAAGGCTCCAGAGAGCCATACATAACATGTTCATACAGATAGGGGTCACATGACCCGACACTGAAGTCATACACTCATACAAGCACATGCGGAAGCAACTAGTCTGAATACAGACTCTAGAAAGAAAGAAGGCTTCTCGAAGCCTGTCTATCTACTTAGGGCCCTCCATGGCCAGGATCACCACCTGGGTGGCTAGTCACTCATCGACGTCAAGGTCTACGTAGAACCCATCGAAGGGGGCGGTGTTGTCGTCTGAAAACAGTAATTAAGCGAACATGAGTACAAAGGTACTCAGCAAGTCTTACATCAGAACCTACTATACATGCTTATTCTCAAGAAGGTGGTGGGGTTAATGCACCAAGCCAGCTTTGACTCTTGGCTAAGCTATCCTACGGAACTTCACCAGTAAAAATAGTTTCCGCACACGAGTCCACTAATCACCAACACAATACTCCACCGGGGATCCTCCCTCGTCATCCTACGAGAGGGCCATCCTCGGTACTCACACTTATCTTGAGTCTTTTAGTAGTATCCATTAACTTGTCTATGAACTGTATAGGCAACCAAGTAGTCCTTTACCGCGGACGCGGCTATTCGAATAGTTTTATACCTTGCAGGGGTGTACTTCTTCATACACGCTTTCACCACTTACCGCCGCTTACACGACATGTACTCGGCAACCTTCAAGCGGAAGCCCAGCGAGGGTGTCGACCACGGCCTACCTAAACACTTAAGTCTCTAGTCCAGGTTTATCTCCTATCCAGGTTCCATCCGCAGGGAGTCCGGCCGAGGTTTCCACATACGGCCCTGAACGATGTGAACAGGGTCCCGAGACGCCTAACGGGCGCCCGGCATACCCGGCCACGGTGTATCTACCGCAACATAGCCCACCCCTAGGGTCAGCGCTACGCACGGCCACCAACACATAACCTACAAACACCAGAAACTATTTGCAACTCCTGGACAGAGTACTAAGGTGATTAAGAAGCCGAGAGGGTCCATTGGTTTTGGGCCCAATGTACGGTAGTAACTGCATCTTAAATCACACATACAGATCTCAGTTCTTAGGGATGGCCTTAATCAAACAACCCACCATGTACTCCTACATGGCCTCTCATCGATACCTTTACCAAAACATGTTCAACATATCCCTCACATTACCGACATAAGCATTTCACTCTAGCCCATCACCCAGATGAACCAGACTTGACACAACTCTAAGCATAGCAGGCATAGCAAGGTAGGAATCACATACATGGCTCAATCAACTCCTACACATGCTAGTGGGTTTCATCTAGTTACTGTGGCAATGACAGGTCATGCAGAGGATAAGGGTTCAACTACCGTAGCACACAGCAGTTTGAATCACGTTGTCTTAATGCAGTAAACAAGAGCAGAAGCGAGAACATGGGTTTGTATTGGAATGATCAATGGTTGCTTGCCTGATGGAGTGGTAGTGGGATACTGCCCTTCGGTTGGATACTCGTGAATATCGTTGGAGGAAGAACCTACCACGAAGAACACATCGGAACACAATCAACACATGACGATATGCAACAATATGATGCATGCTATGACATGGCAATATGAATGTGTCTTGGCCTAATGCAAGTTATAATATAAAGGAATGAACTCATTTGAATCAAAGATTCAAATATTAGCTCATTAAGCATGGCCTTAATAGTGCATTTCCTTATTCTGCTTAAACAGCAAGGTAAACTTGTTTTGTCATGCATGAAACCATTACAGATGGATAGATTGAATTTTTTTGATCATTTTTCATATATAAATCTTTGCATTTGGAGCTATGGTTGATTTTCTATGATTTTTAGAAGTTCTAAACATTTTCTGGAATTTCCTGAATAAAAATAAATCCAGTAAATCAATTACTGCGTCAGCAATGCGTCAGGGTGACGTCAGTGGTCAACAGGGACGTCCAGGTCAAACCTGACTGGTGGGTCCCGCGTGTCAGTAGTTAATTAAGCTAATTATCTTTAAATAAAACTAATCTGATTTAGTTAACAGAGGGGGCCCACTTGTCATTGACTCAGGGAAGTCAACTGGGCCCACCCAGTCCACGTCAGTGGTCAAACCCACTGGTCAACAGGGCTAATCCCGCCGGCGTTGAAGTGCTACGCGTAGCTGGGGCTCGTGCGCATCTAGTGGGGCAAGTGGTTGGACACGGGGACGCCGGAAACGACGCCGGCAAGCTCGACAGCGGCGGCCGGAGTTCGGCCAACGGCGGGTTAGGCGATGCAGGGCGCTAGGGGAGGCGCTGGTGTGTGCTACGTGGTCCTGGTGACGTGTGGAGCACGGTGGTGTGCCCAGCTTCAAGCCACTGTGGCTCTGGCCACGACAGCGACGAGGCACGGCACCGGCGAGCTTCGGCCGTGGTGGAAGATGGAGCTAGGGGACAGAAACGGAGGGGGCGAGCACGGGGAAAGAAGCAGGAGCTCACAGCGGAGTCGGGAAGGGGGTCAGCGAGCTCGGGGAGGTCTTGGCGATGGCGAATCGACCGGAGAAGGCTCGGGTGCCCGAGGTTGAAGACGAGGGCGAAGGCGGTGTTGCAGGGCCTCCGGCGATGCGTGGCTCGGTGGGGAGGACGAGGGAGTCGAGGCGGAGCTAATGAGCTCGTCGGAGAGGCGAGGGGATGGCTGTGGTGGCAACGACGGTGATCGGCGGCGAGGGACGCGCTCGGCCATCGCGGGAGAGGATGAGGGAGACGAGGGGGAGAGTGAGCGAGGATGAGAGGGGGACGTGGGGGTCGCGTGGCACCTCTAGGCGTCTCCCGGGCGTCGGCAGAAGCAGGAGGTGGCCGGCGCGTGGCCGGCGCACGGCGAGCACGCGCCCCTATCTCCTGGCGCGAGGTAGGGGGGTGACTAGCGCTGGCCAGTCGGCTGGGCCGAGCCAGGTAAGGCCCAGGTGGCTTCCTTCTCTTTTTTTTGATTTTGTTTCTGTTTTCTATTTAACTGCAACTGTTTAGCTTTATTAAAAATACTAAAACATTTCCAAAAATCTTGAAAATAAATGTAAGCTCTGTTTAGAATATTTCCAACAGGAAACATTTATTCCCAGAATTATTTGAGCATTTAAATTATTTTATAGCATTTAAATGCCCAAATTCAAATACTTATGATTTAATTCAATGACCTTCTGTTGACCTAGAAAATTGTGCACCAATTTTGCCAGAGGTTCTAACCTAAGACAAAGAGGGTGAGCTTTTTAGAAGGGCATTTCAGGTTCATTGAAAATAATTTTAGTAAACCCTAGTTGTTTCCAGGGGGTGTTGGGGGTTCTGTCATCCCCATTTCAAATTTAAAAGAAAAATAGACATGATGCACATTCTAATGCTTGAACTAGCTAGGGTGTGACATATCATGTGAGAGGCACAAACATATATGTCATCAACCTAGGAAAGCGAGTAATAGTGGAACACGGGATGCGACAAAGTAAGTAATCATAGTGATCAAGTCAAGCAAGCTAGTAGTGCGAAGATGCAACATACTAGAAGGAATCATGGCAAGCATGTCATGGGTGAAAATAGTGTGCATGAATAATTCACATGACATAGCATAAGCATGAAAGCAAGGTATGAGCAAAATATCATCAATGTATTGGTAAGAAGTCCTATGTAAATAGCAATGGAACATCATGACTCTCCCAACACAAGAATCAACAATAGCATGAGGCACGTGATAAAGATGGCAATAGCAACAAGGATTGAGGGAGTCCTGGATTAGGGGGTGTTCGGATAGCCGGACTATACCTTCCGCCGGACTCCTGGACAATGAAGATACAAGATTGAAGGGTTCGTCCCGTGTCCGGGAGGGACTTTCCTTGGCGTGGAAGGCAAGCTTGGCGATACGGATATGTAGATCTCCTACCATTGTAACCGACTCTATGTAACCCTAACCCTATCTGGTGTCCATATAAACCGGAGGGTTTTAGTCCGTAGGACAACATAGACAACAACAATCATACCATAGGCTAGCTTCTAGGGTTTAGCCTCCTCGATCTCGTGGTAGATCTACTCTTGTACTACCCATATCATCAATATTAATCAAGCAGGACGTAGGGTTTTACCTCCATCGAGAGGGCCCGAACCTGGGTAAAACTTCGTGTCCCTTGCCTCCTGTTACCATCCGGCCTAGACGCACAGTTCGGGACCCCCTACCCGAGATCCGCCGGGTTTGACACCGACATTGGTGCTTTCATTGAGAGTTCCTCTGTGTCGTCGCCGTCAGGCTCGATGGCTCCTACTATCATCAATAGCGAGGCAGTCCAGGGTGAGACCTTCCTCCCCAGACAAATCTTCGTCTTCGGCGGCTTCACACTGTGGGCTAATTCACTTGGCCATCTGGAGCAGATCGAAAGCTACGCCCCTGGCTGTCAGGTCAGATTCGGAAGTTTAAACTACATGGCTGACATCCGTGTGGACTTGATCTTTGACGGATTCGAGCCACTGCCGAGCGCGCCGCACTGTCCCGATGAGCATGATCTAGCTCTGCCGCCGAACAATGCCCTGGAGGCCGCACCCGCATCGGCTTCGACCCTTAATTCGGAACCAACTGCGCCGATCGAGGATGGGCGGTTGGACGCCACCTCGAGGGCTGTGATCCCAACGGCAATTGAGCCGAACACCAGCCCCGTACTCCGCGAGATTCGTGACTCCAACGAGCCGGACTCCTCTCCGGACTCCAAACCCTCCGCGCCCCTGCCGATTGAATCCGATTGGGCGCCGATTATGGAGTTTACTGCCGCGGACATCTTTCAGCACTCGCCTTTCGGCAATATTCTGAAGACACTGAAGTCTCTCTCTTTATCAGGAGAGTCCTGGCCAGACTACGGTCAGCAAGGTTGGGATTCGGATGATGAAGAAATTCAAAGCCCACCCACCACCCACTTTGTAGCCACTCTCGACGATTTAACCGACATGCTCGACTTCGACTCCGAAGACATCGACGGTATGGACACCGATGAAGGAGATGATGAAGAACCAGCGCCTACTAGGCCCTGGAAAGCCACCTCGTCATATGACATATACATGGTGGACACCCCAAAAGAAGGAGATGGCGATGGAACAGCCGAGGATGACCCCTCCAAGAAACAGCCTAAGCGCCGGCGTCAGCTGCGCCGCTCAAAATCCCGCCAAAACAAAAACGGCGATTCCAGCATGGGAGATAATAATACTCCGGAAAGCGCCAAAGAAAATCCCCTCGAGCAAGATTTAGCACAGGACGATGGAGAAACCAGCCCTCATGAGAGAGCGGCTGACAGAGAGGTCAAGGACGATAATTATATGCCTCCCTCCGAAGATGAGGCAAGCCTCGACGACGACAAATTCGTCATGCCAGAGGATCCCATCGAACAAGAGCGTTTTCAACGCAGGCTTATGGCCACGGCCAGAAGCCTTAAGAAAAAGCAGCAACAGCTTAGAGCTGATCAAGATTTGCTAGTCGACAGATGGACTGAAGTCCTTGCGGCCGAAGAGCATAAACTCGAACGTCCCTCCAAGAGCTACCCAAAGCGCAGTTTGCTACCCTGATTAGAGGAGGAAGCACTTGATGCGGCCGACCGACCACCTCGTGGCCGCGATAGAGAGGCCTCTCGGCCCTCGACTCAAGCCGCACCCTGTACCAAGGCACGGGATTATGCGCCGTACTTACGAGACATGTTGGAGGACAAGGCAAGGCAAACAAGATCGATCTACGGATCGCATGGGCGCCCCATGGCTCGAGACAGTAACCGTCACGCCGGTCACAAATTCGGCAAGGCCGAACATAGTAGACAAAGCTCATTGGAGCTACGTCATGATATAGCACAGTACAGAGGCGCCACACACCCACTATGCTTCACAGACGAAATAATGCATCATCAAATCACCGAGGGTTTCAAAGCCGTAAACATCGAATCATATGATGGCACAACAGATCCTGCGGTATGGATCGAGGATTATCTCCTTCATATCCATATGGCCCGCGGCGATGATTTCCATGCCATTAAATACCTCCCACTCAAGCTTAAAGGACCAGCTCGGCATTAGCTTAACAGCTTGCCAACAGGATCAATCAGTTGTTGGGAGGACCTGGAAGCCGCATTCCTCGACAATTTCCAGGGCACTTATGTGCGACCCCCAGACGCCGATGACCTAAGCCACGTAATTCAGCAGCCAGATGAATCGGCCAGGCAATTCTGGACACGGTTCCTAACAAAGAAAAATAAAATAGTCGACTGTCCGGACTAAGAGGCCCTAGCAGCCTTCAAACACAATATCCGTGACGAGTGGCTTGCCCGGCACCTAGGACAGGAAAAGCCGAAATCTATGGCAGCGCTCATGACACTCATGACCCGCTTTTGCGCGGGAGAAGACAACTGGCTTGCTCGTAGCAACAATATGACCAAGAACCCTGGTAATTCGGATGCCAGAGACAGTAGCGGCAGGTCGCGTCGCAACAAGCAGAAGCGCCGCATTAATGGCGATAATGCTGAGGATACATCAGTTAATGCCAGATTCAGAGGCTCTATATTCGGTCAGTGGAAAAAGCCATTCAAAAGGAATCCTAGGGGCCCGTCCAGTTTGGACCGAATACTCGACCACTTGTGCCAGATACATGGCACCCCCGAAAGGCCGGCCAATCGCACCAACAGGGATTGTTGGGTGTTCAAGCAGGCAGGCAAGTTAAACGCCGAAAATGAAGACAAGGGGCTACATAGCGACGACGACAAGGAGCCCCAGCCGCCGAACAAAAGTGGACAGAAGGGTTTTCCCCCACAAGTGCGGACGGTGAACATGATATACGCAACCCACGTCCCCAAAAGGGAGCAGAAGCGCGCGTTAAGGGACATATACGCGGTAGAGCCAGTTGCCCCAAAGTTCAACCCATGGTCCTCCTGCCCGATCACCTTTGATCGAGGGACCATCCCACTAGCATCCGTCATGGAGGATTCGCCGCATTGGTTCTAGACCCAATTATTGACGGATTTCACCTCACTAGAGTCCTTATGGGCGGCGGCAGCAGCCTGAACCTGCTTTTCCAGGATACAGTGCGGAAAATGGGCATAGATCCCTCGACGATTAAGCCCACCAAAACAACCTTTAAAGGCGTAATACCAGGTGTAGAAGCTAACTGTACAGGCTCAGTCACACTTGAAGTGGTCTTCGGATCTCTGGATAATTTCCGAAGCGAGGAGTTAATCTTCGACATAGTCCCATTCCGTAGTGGCTATCATGCACTGCTCAGGCGAACCGCATTAGCCAAGTTCAATGCGGTCCCGCACTACACATACCTTAAGCTCAAGATGCCAGGCCCTCGAGGAGTAATTACGGTCTATGGAAACACCGAACGCTCCCTCCGAACAGAGGAGCACAAGGCGGCCCTTCCAGCGGAAGTACAAAATAGCCTCTCCAGGCAGTTCTCCAGTCCGGCCATTAAACGTCCGGACACCGTCCAGAACGCCTCGAGTAACCTACAACAAGACCGCTTGGCATGTTCCGAGCAGGCGTAGCAATGCGGGCCCAACCCCAACCCTCGCAAAATGGCTACGCCAGTGCTTCGCGTACATAACTACGCTCTAAAAATACCATGGGTACAAGGGGAGGGGCACCATCCCGGCATACCCGAAACACGGCTTAAACCGCACCAGGGGCTGCCGATTTCCTAATTTTCTGTTACTTTCAGGACTCCATTCTTCGGAAGGCCTGTTCGGCAGTTCAATTACCGCACAAACGATGCAAGAACCAAGGAGGCAGACAAGCCACGCTGCATTATGGAACTCACAGGTGGTCTCTATCACGAGTAGTATACCTGTTTCGCATACTATTCCGCAGCTTGCCCCTGGAACAGACATGTTAAATAGTCCAACTTTTTGTTTATCGCATTGTTGGTATCATTCTGCTTTGATCGCAGCTATTTTTAATAAACAATGCATAGCTGTTGTCTATTTTTGCATTACCTTATATATATATATATATATATGTTCCTTAATGACATGTTGCACCCGTACAATTTGGTGCGGCCAAAATACGCCAGGGGCTTTATTACCCCTCAATATGGCATGAGAAGTCCGAACACTTTCACAAGTGCGGCACCCCGAACTTATAGCATTATATGCATCGGCTCCGAATCATGTCTTGGGTCAATAGTTGGGTTTGCCCGGCTCCTATGTTTTGGTGCCTTACGTTCCGCTATATCGGCTAAGGTAGCACTAGGAGAACCACTGCGATTGTGCCCCAGTTGAGCTAGGCCGAGCACCTTAGTGGAGAAAGCTAAAACTAACTGTCATGATGAAGCGAGAGCTGGTCGCTGTTCGAGAGGTTTTTTCGAGTCCCTAAAGACTTATGCCGCTTAGGGCGAGGAGTCGGCTCTGTTCGCCCAAGGCGTGGATGGCGCCCCGAACTCGGTCTTCCGAATACTAGGGGCTTCGCCGAAATTTAAATTATAGAATTCTATGGCTAAGTGAGAGTGTTCACGCGTTATAGTCCTATTGCCTTGTTCGTTGGGCTGAGCGCCTCCCTCAAAGGACCCAAACATGGGAAAAAGAGCGCTCAGGTTTATCCCCGAACACCCCAGCACTAGCGGCACGGGGGCAAAAGGCGACGACTCGCCATCTCTCAGAATTGATAAACAGCCGCACAGAAGGTAATATTTTAAATTCAAACAACATTGCTCAGCGCATATGAACAAGTTTTCAGCGCACATGACAAAAACGAGCGAGTTTTACTCAAAAATTACATCCCTAGAACATTCATCCGCCACAAGGCAGGCACCCTTCAGAACATCCTTATAGTAATTCTTGGGCTTGCGATGCTCTTTCCCCGGCGGTGGCCCGTCCTTCACAAGCTTCTCGGCATCCAGCTTTCCCCAGTGCACCTTAGCACGGGCAAGGGCCCTACGGGCACCTTCAATGCAGATGGAGCGCTTGATGACTTCGAGCCTTGGACAGGCCTCCACCAGCCGCCGCACTAGCCCGAAATAGATCCCAGGCGAAGCTTCTCCAGGCCACAACCAGACCAAGAGGCCCTTCATGGCCTGTTCGGCCGCCTTGTGGAGCTCGACCAGCTGCTTCAGCTGGTCGCTTAAGGGTACGGGGTGTCCGACCTCGGCATACTGAGACCAGAACACCTTCTCGGTCGAGCTGCCCTCCTCGACTCGATAGAATGCGGCGGTATCAGACACACTCTGGGGAAGATCTGCGAACGCTCCTGGAGAGCTCCGGATTCGGGTAAGTAACAAGTAACTCACGTTTATGTGTTTGCTTTGCATAAAGAATGCCTTACCCGCTGCTATTTTCTTCACCTCATCCAACTCCTGGAGGGTCTTTTGGGATTCGGCCTTGGCAGACTTGGCATTTTCAATAGCCTCCGCAAGCTCGGACGCTCGCCTCTTCGAGTCAAGTTCCAAACTCTCATGTTTCTTCATGAGAACCTGGAGCTCTTGCCGCACTTTGCCAACCTCGGCCTCATACTTCTCCTGCCCGGTGCGCTCCGTGGCCGCCCTCTTCTCGGCCTCGAACAGCGCTTGCTTAAGGGTCGCCACTTCAGACGTGGCCCCTACAATAGCCATGTTAATCCTATTATTTTTTTCAATTGCACCTTTTTTATATATATTTAAACAAGGTATTTCTTACCTTCATTGTCCTCGATCTGCTTCTTGGCACGACCGAGCTCTTGCTCGGACCGCTCGAGGTTCTGCTTTAGCGTGTCCACTTCCGCAGTCAGTGCAGCGGATGCAAGCAGAGAAGCCTGCATACGCATATTGACTCATTTTTGTTAGACTCCTGCGAATTCTATTTGATCCTCTATTCGACTTTTCTTACCGAACGCCAAACAGAGCATCAGGGGCTACTGTCTATGCGGTACTATTATTTACACATTCTTTACTTACCTCAAAGCCTGTCAAAAGGCTAGTACAAGCTTCAGTCAGTCCGCTCTTGGCGGACTGAACGTTCTGGACCACCGCACTCATAATAGCACGGTGCTCCTCGTCGATGGAGGCGCCTTGGAGCGCCTCCAGCATATTGTCCGGCGCCTCCGGTTGGACGGGGGCCACTGGCACAGTGGGCTGGCTCCTCTTGGAAGGAGGTCACCTGCCGGACTCTGGAACCTTTGAAGGTTCCGGAGCAGTGTCCGGCCTAGAGCCGGACTTGGAGCCCTGGGGGGTTTCATCCCCTTTGCTCCTGGAGTCCGGGAGGTTGCCTTGCGGCGCCTCCAGGATCACCTCCTCCCGGCTTGGAACCTGTTGGGACAACACTTCGGTGTCGTCCGTAGGGCGGGGGGAGGAAGCCGTCGGAAGCGAGTTCACATCCGAGGAGTCCAGTGAGCCGCTCAACGACGCGTCGAGCCGGTCTTTGGGTGGGCTGCATAAACATATTCGACATGCGGGAAAGCTGTGCAACAAACGAATACTATGAATTACTCTGGTATCCGGATACTTACGATTTGGCCAGGGGCTTGGCCCTAGGCGCCCACTCCTCACCGCTGCCGTCAGCGTCGATGGAACAGTCCATAGGAAGGGTTTTCCCCTTCTTGGACCCTTCGGCCTCCCCAGTTGGGGCGGCCTTCCTTTTCTTCCCTTCCCCCGCTGGAGGGGGAGGGGTCTCTTCTTCCTCCTCCTCGTCTTCAAGGGAGGAGTGCGTCTTGGATTCGTCGGATGATGAATCCGACACCTTCGGGCGTCGGGCACTCTTTCGAGTCCCCGTGGCCTTCTTCTTGACCTTCTTCTCCGGCACCACATAGGGTGCCGGAACCAGCAGCCTCGCCAAGTGAGCGTCCGCTGGGCCTTCGGGCAAAGGGGCCGGACAGTTGATCTGTCCGGACGTCACCTGCCAATCCTTTCATAGGAAAGGGAGCTTAGATCCCGCATGGAGTCAAACTATGAAAAACCGATACCCTGTAAAAGGAAAAAACAGCTTACCGCGAGAGCATGACGCTGCGCGCTGAATCCGCGATCCTCAGTAGCGGATGCAGGAGCCTCGGCGCCCTTCAAAAGCACCTTCCAGGCATCTTCATACATCGTGTCGAAGAGCCTGCTCAGAGTTTGGTGCCGCGCCGGGTCGAACTCCCACAGGTTGAAGCCCGTTGTTGGCACGGGAGGATCAAGCGGATGAGCATAACCTGGACTGCGTTGACAAGTTTGAGCTTCTTGTCCGCCAGGGGTTTGACGCATGTTTGGAGTCCGGTTAGCTCTGCTTTTTTACCCCACGACAGGCCCGTCTCTTTCCAGGACGTGAGCCGCGTTGGGGGTCCGGACCGGAACTCGAGGGGTGCGACCCATTCGGTGTCGAGTGGCTTGGTGATGTAAAACCACCCCGATTGCCACCCCTTCAGGGTCTCCACAAAGGAGCCCTCGAGCCAGAGGATGTTGGCCATCTTGCCCACCATGGCGCCTCCGCACTCCGCCTGGTTGCCGCGCACCACCTTCGGCTTGACATTGAAAGTCTTGAGCCATAGGCCGAAATGGGGGCGGATGCGGAGGAAGGCCTCGCACACGACGATAAACGCCGAGATGTTGAGGACGAAGTTCGGGGCCAGATCGTGGAAATCCAGGTCGTAGTAGAACATGAGCCCCAGGAAAAATGGGTGGAGAGGGAAGCCAAGTCCGCGGAGGAAATGGGGGAGGAACACCACCCTCTCATGGGGCCTAGGGGTGGGGATGAGCTGCCCCTTTTCGAGGAGCCGGTACGCGCTGTCGTTAGACAGGTATCCAGCCTTCCTCAGCTTTTTGATATGTCCCTCCGTGACGAAGGAGACCATCCACTTGCCTCCTGCTCCGGACATGGCTGGAGAAGGTGGAGGTGTGAGTGCGGACTTGGGCGCTGGAGCTCAAGTGCGCAAGAATGGATAGGCAAAGGAGGAAGAAGGCGTAGGTGGAAAGGTGCATCCTTATCCCCTTATATGGGTGGATGCAACTACATGTCCCCACCAGCCTGGTAAAACTCGCTTATCTCCAATGGCGCGGTTGGGTTACCCACACCCGTATTGATGAGAATCCCGGAATAAGGGGACATGATCTCTTCTTTGACAAGACGTGCCAAGGAAACCGCCTCGCATAACATGCTGAGGTGGGATAATGAAACGACTCGGATAAAGGCTTGGCCGTGGTGTGTCGCACTTCGGAATACGTCAGCAGATTGGATTTGTGTAAATATTATTCTCTCTATGGCAATATGTGGAAACTTATTTTGTAGAGCCGAACACTATCTTTGTGTTCAAAATCTTCTATGGAGTACTTGGAGGAGGAACCCGCCTTGCAATGCCGAAGAAAAACTGCGTGCCGGACTCGTTGTCATTGAAGCCTGGTTCAGGGGCTACTGAGGGAGTCCTGGATTAGGGGGTGTTCGGATAGCCGGACTATACCTTCCGCCGGACTACTGGACTATGAAGATACAAGATTGAAGACTTCGTCCCGTGTCCGGGAGGGACTTTCCTTGGCGTGGAAGGCAAGCTTGGTGATACGGATATGCAGATCTCCTACCATTGTAACCGACTCTATGTAACCCTAACCCTATCTGGTGTCTATATAAACCGGAGGGTTTTAGTCCGTAGGACAACATAGACAACAACAATCATACCATAGGCTAGCTTCTAGGGTTTAGCCTCCTCGATCTCGTGGTAGATCTACTCTTGTACTACCCATATCATCAATATTAATCAAGCAGGATGTAGGGTTTTACCTCCATCGAGAGGGCCCGAACCTGGGTAAAACTTCGTGTCCCTTGCCTCCTGTTACCATCCGGCCTAGACGCACAGTTCGGGACACCCTACCCGAGATCCGCCGGTTTTGACACGGACAAGGATCTCCACCAAGCATGCAAATACACATAGGAGTATCATAATGGTGAATCATGGGTAGATGCACGCAAGGGTCACAATTGCATGGCAAAGGCATAGAAGTAAGCATAGCATGCAAAGTGAACACGGTAAAATGAGCATGAAGCGACAAGCAATATATAGCCAATAGCCGTGTGAGAGCCAAGTGAGAGAGATGCATGTAGTCGTTGTGCGAAGAGAGCGGTGGGATGGATAGTTCACGGGATCCCAAGTCATCTTTGCTCTCAAGAGCTCGTTTCGTCAACTCTTGTGAATGAGAGGTTGATGAGTATACATGAGTACCTACACAAAACAAAGGCAAAGGAAAAATTGTGTGTGCGTGGTATATGTACACATCATCCATCATGATGCGTACGTGCTTATGTTGGTTAGCAAAAAATATCCAATGCTCAAATAAATGAGATGCATGATATAGAAACATGCCATCCATCATGATAGGTTTGTTGTTATGTATAGCAAAATGGAGACTCAAATTGTGTAATGCATCATGAGAAATATGTAGAGCATTCTTATTCATGGAATGCATATGGTGCAAGCAATTATGAGAATCATGCAATGTATGGAATGCATCAAAATCTCCTAATATGTATGAGGAAACTATGGGGGTCTCCTTATGAGCATGGTATAGTAGATGAATTGCGCAAATCATGTAAAGGAAGCATGGCAATATCATCACATGAAAAACAAAAGCCAATGACCATCATCTCGTCATCTATGCCATAAGTGCAAATGGATTTATTTTAATGGGGCGTGCATAGCTACTATGTTGAGATTGAAATGATGCAATATGGTAGATCTCACTCATAGCATATGACAAGTTTAAAGGATTGTCGAACATATTGTGACCAAAAGAATTTTCACGTGAAATCCTATGTAGCATTGCATCGCAACTAGGAAAATCAGCATGCTCATCATCATATTCATCTTAAATAGGTAAGTCATGACATGAGGGAGTCGCACTAGCATGAAGCATGGGAATAGGTGTGTCAACATCATGCAAGCAATCATTCGTAAAATAGTCCACTAGTGGGACAAGAGAAGCACCATCACCTATGTTACCTTTCGAGCATCGCTCATGTGTTGTAGGTGAGGTGTCGAAGATGAAGTCGTGGTCATCTTCATCTTGATGGAACCATGTGGGGGTGCATATTCTTCCACCACGGCCATCGTCGTCGTTGGAGGTATGGACTCGTCGAGGATAGGCGTGTCATCATGTAGGAGACCTAGCACCGAAGAAGAAAACACACTCGGAGTAGAGGTTAAATCGTTAGAAATCATAGTGGCCTCACGTGCCGTGTCAACTACCTCACTCACTAAGTGTTGTAGCTCACTCACTCCCTCTTGGATGCTCTCACTCATATAGTTGGTGGAGTCACTCAAATGGCTCTCAACCTCACATAGGATGTGTGGCATGCTCTCAAGTGTGGGGCTAGTAGTGGTCACACTCATCCTCTCATAGGAAATGCACTCAATGTCACATATGGTGGAGTCACTCATGGCACTCACGTGGTGGTGGCTCTCCTCACATGGCAATTGGGGCATCTCTTCATATGTGGGTGTCGGAGAGATGTAGGTGCAAATGTCTCCATGCTCAATCATGTCATAGTTGTAGCCATGGATGAAGGCCGAAGATGGCACATCATCACTCTCCCCTAAGACCAAAGGTAAGGTCTCATTTGCGGTCTCGTAGCTTGACTCGGAGAATGAGTCCTTTGGGGCGCCCTCTTCATGTAGTTGAACAGGTTCAGGCTCGGTGCCATTGTCGAAGGGGATGGCCCTTGCTCGACCTTCTTGTCATCATCTTGTTGTTGGAGGTCCATATGATGTGGCACCTCGTGGCTCATCTCCATGACCGAAGGGAATTTCCCATGCTCGACCATCTTCCTTGAGGGGATTTCGAAGATGGAAGTGTCGCCCTCGCTTGTAGGTGGTCGCCTTGTAGTTGAAGACGTTGATGTAGGCGAACTAATGGGAAGTAGGAAAAGATGACGTACGTCCGAAGGCGAGGATGCCTTGATAACACTTGGCAAATATGCCGAATTGGTTGGTGTAGCCGTAGCTCCGTCCTGGTGGTGCTCGTCTCGCGATCTTCTCTTATGCTCATGAAGGTTGGCCTTGGCGTGAAGTAGGGCTTGTTGGGACTTGTGCATTTGCGCTTGGCGAGCATTTTCATGATGATGGTGTCGCTGTTGTGCTTGAGCTCGATGGCGTTCGTCGTCGTCGTGCACGTGATGCTTGGAGGTGACTTGCCCTTCATGTTGATGTGGATCATGAACGTGATGGTGGTCGCCATGGAGATGTGGACGTGGACGACTTGCGCTTGCATCACTTTTGCACTCCGAAGACTTGTGACTTGAACGTCGCCACCTTGAGGATGATGAAGTGGAAGAACGGTTGATCAACAAGGTCCGAATCTCCTCCATCATTGCATCTTGCTCCTTCTTTTGTGCGGAAATCTTGTTGTCGATGTAGTCCCTTTTCCTTGCTTCGGAGTGACAAATGTCGATGGAGAGGTTCTCAATGCGCTCTCACAATCTTGATTGTGCGCCTTGCATTTGTCATTGTAGATCGAAGATTGACGCTTTGGTGATGTAGTTGTTCATGCCGTCGTTGTTGTGGAAGAACGGAGATGAAATGCCTTTCCTATCCATCACAATACTCGAGCAAATATGAGTGGACAAAGGATAAGAACTATACCAAATGTACATTGACCAATGTTGAAGATGGATCAATGATCACTCAATGATGTAACAAGGAAATAACACAATTGGTACCAATTCTTGTCGGTTTCTCACACCTACACAAATAAGGCTTGTGATGGAGCTCGGGTGGATAGTGGCACAAAAAATTTGATGCAAAATGTTAGCAAGAGTCAATAATGTTGAAAGAGATTCACGAATTCGCAAGTGAAACAAGTAGACCAATAGCAATGAATGGCACACAGAAACGCACACACAGATAGATAAATGTGGTCATGCAACCAAGGATGAGCATAAAATGTGGAATCCATGAAAAACACTCGTGTTGCACAACTCAAGAGAGACGCCAGCACGATTGCTCTATAGGCTGATAGGACACTTGTGCACAACCTATGATATACAAAATGTATCAACTTTCTATCCCAAGTATGTTATGTATGATGTTCCGGTGGTATGATCCAAGATGATGGAATATGACAATCTTATATGCAATGTGGTATGATGCTACGGCTCTTGCTTACAAGCTCTTTGCTCTTTCTCTTTTGCTTAAAAGCTTTATCTTTTTGTATATGGCCACTTTGCGAAATGCATAAACCAAGATAGTAATTGTGTATATGCAGGAACAAACTTGAGGCACACGAGATGATATGATACCGATATGGAATGGTATGTATGCAATGTATGGTGTATATCACTAATGTGCACAAGCAATGTTGCCGGCAATACTCAAGTGGCTAGTCTCGATAGGCAAGTGATGCAAAATAATCTAGCGGTTATCAATGCAATGGCAAGGGAATATAAAATGGAGGGATACCATGATACCAAGATGATATGGAGGTTACCATCCGCGTGATGATGAGTGGCGGTGTTCTTGATGTAGATACCAAGATGATGGTGACTCATCCCTAAGTAGCCGAAACACCTTAGGAAACGGAAAAACCGCGAACTAAAAATCTCAAATGTCAAATGGTGGTATCGGGATGTGGTGGTGGTTTTGTGGAAGCTCAATGAATTGCGGAATGACAATGATGGGTTATGGAGTACGCAATGCGGAAATGGAGGGTAAGGTGGTGGACTATACACGGTGTCGGAGTTGGAAGCGCGGTCCCTAAGTAGCCGAAACACCTTAGGAGACACAATTCACACCACAAACAAAATTGGGTTAAGTTGGGGTGGTGGAAGTGTTTGGTGGGCAAGCCGATGTGGGAGTTATGGTGGTAGTGTTTGATGAAGAAGCAATCATCCCTAAGTATCCTAAACACCTTAGGAGACTCGAATCACTACTCAAGCAACCACAAATGCTATAAGGAACAAAATTGGTTAGGTTGCGGAAGTCGGTGGTGGTTATGCGGAGGTTGTGGTGGAAGCCCTAGGAAAAGATGCCAAAGTCCCAAATATTTGATGGAGTCAAATGGTGATGGTAGTATTTTTGTGGGAGGGGGGTGTCAAGAGCTTTTCAACGAGCTAAAGAACACGAAAATCGGACTCCGAATGAATTAGTTATGGACAAAATGGTGAAACTGGAAAGCTGAAATGTACAGGGGCCGGATATTCGAGGTGGAGCCCGGATTTCTGGGGCTGTTTGTCTAGCACCAAGAAGATTTGGCGTTCCAGGAGCCAAATGTACGGCTCGGGACCCGGATGTCCGGCCCGACGATTCCAGATCTCATTTGGGGCAGAAATTTTCGAATTGGGGCGGAAATTGATGATTCCAACGTCAAAATTGGAGAGATTTCGTGGATGAAAGAGGGGGAAACTTGGGGAGATGCTAGATCCACTTGAAACCAAGCAAATCCATGGATCAAATCCAACAAAACTTCGTCAAACCAACAAATCACAAAAAAATTGGGGCTATTTTTGGTGGGGATTTTCGAAATTGGGGAAGAACACAACAAAATTAGGCTAGAAAACGAAGAGGGGAGGCTCCAAAATCGTGAGCAACGTGGCTCATGATACCAAGATGATGTAGGGTCAAACCCTATATGGCCGATCTTTCACGAAAGGAGCGGATCCTGTGATGAACACGAAGAACACGAGGAGGGAAACGAGGGGAAAATCATGAGGGGAACACAAGAGAACACTCAAACCAACAAGTATGATCACACATGCGCTAGATCCATGAACACAAAGGGAGATACAAGATCCAAAGTCAACAACGTATGATACAAGAGGTAACCGGTCTTCTCCGTGAGGAGGTCTTGAAGTTCTTCTCCGCAAGGAGGTCTTGAATCGAAAGGGATCTTCTCCGTAGAGGCCGCAGTCTCTCTCGTGGAGTAGATCCGATGTGGATGAGCAATGCTCTGTCTCTAAATATGAGATAAACCAATGCTAACCCTAACTAGGAGGAGGGGGGGTGTCTATATATAGTGTTAGTCCACGAAGGGGTAAGTGAGAGGGGGGATACATGGGCCCTTGGCCCGTTCATTGTGCGCACACAGGCGCCGGATGTCCGGGCTGGGGGCGGGATGTTCGGGGCTTCGCGATGGGCCGGATGTCCGGGCTGGGAGGCCGGATGTCCGTGCTGGCCTGGGTCTTCCAGTTGCATTTGGTGATGGAGGGGCCAAATTTCTGGGCAGGGGCCGGATGTCCGAGACTTCAGGAGGAGCCGGATTTCCGGGGTGATGTCCAGATGTCCGGGCTCCGCTGGTCCTTTTCGGTGTTCTGTGGATAGCCGATGCCAGATTTCTGGGGCAAGGGCCGGATATCCGGCCGTTGTAGTAGCTGGCTCTTCTTCCTTCTCCTTCCTTCGCTTCCGTGCATGCTTGGCCTTGGTCCTTGGGTTCTCCATGGTCTCCTCGGGTGTGCCTGAGTATGCACAAGGTCCGCTCTTGAAGTAGCATCCATGTCTTACATGCAAAAATGGAAGATTCGTAAAGGAGCGAGTTCACCTTAGGTCCAATGGTGTATGCTCGAGTGTACATGGGGATGATCGTAGGATGCTCCGGATAAATGTGTAGTTGCAAGCTTGGTGGAGATATCACTTGTCATTGTCATCTTTGCTTTGTGCCCCATGCCTACGATGATATTATGATCTTTCTTTGTGCTTGTGCTTGCGATATGTCATGTGCATTGCATTTTCCTATTATTTGCTCACATGACATGATTGCCATGATTTCCTCTAGTGTGTTGCATCTTTGCTCCACTAGTTTACACGCCTTGATTACTATGCTTGCTTATGTTGCATCACCAATGATTCATACTTTCTCATTTCATGCGGTTGATGACAACCATCTACATGCTTTGCACATGATTGTTATTGCATCTTGTCATATATCTCCATGTGTTGCCACTCTCATGTTAGACGATTTGCCATGTATTGAGTGCAACAGTGATTCTAGTCTTGATAATGAGTTTTCCCCCATAGCATTCTCACATATGATTGGAGATTTTGACATTTTTCTTGTGAATCATGCTTGTCTTGCCTCTTTGTACCATATACCTAGTGTCATGAATATATACATTGTTGTATCATATTATTATGCACTTGTGCTTCTAATGGTTATGTGCAAGAGAAGAGAACCATCATGATGTATGATGTGTTTATCTACCATGCGCATATGTTCTTTGCTTTGTTTTGTGCATGTGTAGGATACTTAGACTTTGTGTCAACTTCCACGTCATGTGACTTGATAATCCGAGCTCTTGAGAGTGAGCCACCTTCTACCATGACACTTCTACATCATACTTGCTTGTGCTTCGGCATTGTGAAGGACGCACAAGGGCATGCTTTCAAGGTAATATCATTCTCTTTTGAGAATCCCACAACCATGAGCATGAATATTGTGGATCATACTACTTGTGTTGCTTGCACCATGAGACTTGGACCACTTGATTGCACAATTGTTAGAGATCTTGCTTCGACTTGTCATTTTCACCATTCCATGCATCATGATATATATGCCTTGTGTGTTGCATCCAATGCTTGGATTACTTGCTCCTCTCACATGTTTGGTTGCAACAATATCGTTTCTTCACATATGCCATGTCCCATTGATTGCTACATGCTTGCCTTGATTGCCTCACACATGATGAACAATAGCTCTTTCTATTGTGTTGAGTGCCACACTATCTTCACTACACCCTATGCATGTTATCCTTGGATTGTCTTGCACTCGACCCTTGTGTTTAGACACTTCATTTCTTTTGGTGCTGTGAATGATTCCTATGCCTACCATAGACCTTTCATTGAGCTCTTTGCCCATGTTTGCTATGATCTTGAGTTAGATGCTTATTCACTTGTCCAACATATTTTCATCACTACCTCACATTTACAGGCTTGTCCCCGTGATATCTTTGCTTGTGCTCAATTTATGTGCTTATATGCCATGTCACAATCCTTTGTCAAACCATATGCTTTGCATGATGACGACACTTGTTTGGTGAATCACCTCTTGAATGCTTGGTTTTGCACTAACGCTAACCACATTTGTTTTTCCAAGTGTTTGTTGTCCTTGCTTATTTTGAAGGAATCACTAGACGGTGCGACATTGGAGAGTGCCCACTTCAAGCTTGAAGATGATGACTACTTGGTGAATGTCCACTTTTACACAGCGAAACCATCTCTTTCCCATGGTGCTTTGGTTTTCGATCCAAGGTCGGATCTTTCCCAAGGGAGGGGAGATGATGCAGAGCATCCTATGGACATCACCATGTCAAGAGTTCGTTCGGTGAGTGACACGTGCGACATCTACTTCACATACACAAAGGTGAATCATCTCCTTTACACGTGCTCACTTGACCCCTTTGAGGATGGTATACTACGTGACACTCCACTCGTGTGCATGCATAGGTATTGTCGGAACGGTACAGACAATGAGGAGGAGTGCGAGTGCAAGTGTACAACTACACCATCCGCGACGGAAGCATGGAAGAGAAGACGGAAGAAGCGGAGCTGCTACAAGCTACATCCACCGGACATCCGGACGCCACTGTACATCCGGTACCTGACGCAGCCCAGACAGCCAAAAGAACTCTAGGAGACGGGTGCTACAGCGGCCGGACGCCCGATGAATACCGGACGTCCGACGAGTCCCAGCGCCCGGACGACCACGTCGACCAGATGACCGGTGCCACTACACCCTAGAAGAATCAACGGACATCCGACGCGCGCCGGACGTCCGGACAGTCCTGGGCCACCGGACGTCCAACCCCCACCGGTCGTCCGGTACCTGCCTGTGCGCAGCCGTGGGCCTTTGGCCTTGTACCCCTCCCTCACTTACCCCTTCGTGTCTAAGACTATAAATATACCACCTCCACCTCCTTTCTAGTGTTAGCATTGGTTTAGCTCGTTTTAGAGATAGAGCATTGCTCATCCACATCGGATCTACTCCATGAGAGAGACCGCGACCCCTCTTCGGAGAAGATCCCTTTGGATTCAAGACCTCCTTGCGGAGAAGAACATCAAGACCTCCTTGCGGAGAAGACCAGTTACCTTTGTATTGTCTGTTGTTGACTTTGGATCTTGTATCTCCTATCATGTTTCGAGGATCTAGCTTGTGTAATCATTCTTATTGGTTTGAGTGTTCTCTCGTGTTCCCCTCATGTTTTCCCCTTGTTTCCCTCCTCATGTTCTTTGTGTTCATTGTGGTATCCGCTCCTTTCGTGAAAGATCGGCCAGTTAGGGTTCCTACCCTACATCACGCCCACCGGAAACTGTTCGTCCAACCCCCCAACAACGCTCACTGTTCATCCAGAGGTAGCATCGATCGGCTTCAGTTAGCAGCAGTAGCGAAGCAATCGCTCGATTGTGTTCAGTTAACAGGCATCGATCGATCGCTCGGGTTCAGTAACACGTAGCATGCTGTGTAATCGCTCGGGTTCAGTATGAGAACGCCTCGCTCGGGTTCAGTTAGAGCCCAACGCCTCGCACCCACACGCGTACGTGTATGAGAGAAACACACATCACTTGGCCTCCGACCACCCACAGTAACCGGGAACTCCCCGATATTTTCTTCGGCCTCGCTTCTTCCACGGTTTTTTCCATCATGGATGGCCCAAAGAATGTCATGCAGCTGCGTCTCCGGCCCGCCCAGGATGAAAAGCCCATTTTCTGTCATGATTTTTTGTCATAGAAGTAGGAGCCCACCACATATGTGATGATACCGGGTTTTGTCACAATTATCATCATAGAAGTGTATAAGTATGACAAATTGTTTTTCATTCGGCCGAAAATGTCACGGATGTGTCTTTTTTTGTAGTGCATCATGTCATCGTTCTTATTGCATTACTCCGTTTCTCGATGAACTTAATACACTAGATGCATGCTGGATAGCGGTCGATGTGTGGAGTAATAGTAGTAGATGCAGGCAGGAGTCGGTCTACTAATATTGGACGTGATGCCTATATAATGATTATTTCCAGGATATCTTCATGAATATTTGAAGTTCCATCAATTTCCCAACAGTAATTTGTTCACCCACCATCTGCTATTTTTCTCGAGAGAAGCCACTAGTGAAACCCACGGCCCCCAGGTCTCTTTCTCGTATATTTGCCTTTTCGATATACTTTTCCATTGTATTTGTTTTCAGATCTATTAAACCAAAAATACAAAAATACCTTGCTGCAATTTATTCTTATTTATTTTATTTGGTGTTCGATCTATCAATCTACTACAATTTTATCTCATGTCGGTTTGCCTATCTTGAGGCGCCGCTACCTGAAAGGGATTGACGACCCCTTTTACACGTCAGGTTGCGAGTAGTTGTTATTTGTGTGTAGGTGCTGATTACGTTGTGTTGCTTGGTTCTCTTACTGGTTCGATAACCTTGGTTTCATATCTGAGGGAAATACCTACCGCCGTTGTGCTGCATCATCCCTTCCTCTTTGGGGAAATACCGATGTAGCTTCAAGCGACATCAGATACTGACAACCCCTAGTCGCTACATGAGCGATTCGGGCATACAAAACAGATTGTCATTTGAAGGTTTAGGGTTCGGCACATGCAAATTTACTTGGAACCACAGGTAAATACCGCATATAGGTAGGTATGATGGACTCATGTGGAACAACTTTGGGTTTATGGAGGTGGATGCAGAAGCAGTATTCCCGCTTAGTACAAGTAAAGGCTAGGAAAAGATTGAGGAGCGACCAACTAGAGAGCGACAACAGTCATAAACATGCATTGAGATTAACCAACATTGAGTGCAAGCATGAGTAGGATTTAAATCACCATGAACATAAATATCATGGAGGCTATGTTGATTTTGTTTCAACTACATGCGTGAACATGTGCCAAGTCAAGCCACTCGAATCATTCAAAGGAGGATACCATCCTATCATACTACATCACAAACATTTTAAAAGCATGTTGGCACGCAAGTTAAACCATTATAAACTCCTAGATAATTAAGCATCGCATGAGTAACTATAATCTCTAATTGTCATTGCAAACATGTTTCATTCATAATAGGCTGAATCAAGAACGATGAACTAATCAAATTTACAAAAACAAGAAAGGTCGAGTTCATACCAGCTTTTCCTCATCTCAATAATTTCATCATATATTGTCACTATTGCCTTTCAGTTGCATGACCGAACGGTGTGGATAATAATAATAGTGCAGGTGCATTGGACTAAGCTGGAATCTGCAAACATTTATTCAAAGGAACATGGGCTCTTTGTCAGGTCAACAATAATGCAAATGAGAGTACACAACATTTTCATCATGGCCTTCTCCTCTCAACCCCCAGAGAAAAGAAAAGAATTTCAAAGAAACACACTGAAATGTTTTTGGATTTTTTGTTTTTCTAAAGACGGTAAAACAAGAACGAGAAAACTATTTACACAGGAAAGCTTTGACAAGCAAAAGAAGAACTAGAAAACTTTTTGGGTTTTCATTTAATACTACTACTAAGTAAACATGGAAAGTAAACTAACTACAACTAATTTTTTTCGTTTTTCTTAAGGTTTTTCAAACACACAAGAAGAAAGCGAGAAAAAGAAATAAACTAACATGGATAATACAATGAAAAAGATATGAACACCAACAACTAGAATGAGTGTGTGAACATGAATGTAATGTCGGTGAGAAATATGTAGTCCCCCAAGCTTAGGCTTTTGGACTTAGTTAGTCTAAGGCCACCACTGGCCTGAATGATATCCGAAATCATAGTTGGGGTTGTACTGTGATGTGGCAGCTACCGCTTGGCGAGCTGCTTCGTGGAGGCGAGCAGCCGCCGCTGTTCTCTGATACTTGTTTGCCTCCTCTCTAGTTATAAAATATCTCCCATTTACCTAAAAGTTAAAGAAGGCAGGAGCAGGAAGGGTAATATGGACAACACGCCATCTGTCAAAGTTTAGTTGGTACTAGAGGGACCGTTCGTTCCTCTCAAGAAACTGGTAGCGTGCCATAGCATTATAATCTAGAAAAGCGGGCGGCAACTCAATGTCATTTCCTGTTGTGGATACACCAATATAATTAGCTAAAGGAGTTGCATAAATCCCACCAAATAAATCTCCATCCTTATCATTAATGTGTAACCTCCTCGCAATAATAGCCCCTAAGTTATAACGTGTAACGCCCCGAGACCGACGCACCAGGTGTCTTCCAGTTATTCACCGTTGTTGCCATGTCATTTGCTTGCGTGTTGCATCTTGCCATGTCATCATGTGCATTGCATCATCATGTTTTTCAAAACATGCATCCGTCCGGGTTGCCCAGTTCCGTCCGTTATCCATTCCGAGCCCAACCACACTCGCACGCACCCGCGGCATGTCCGAATATTATTTTTTTAAGTGGCCAGAAAATGTTCTGAGAATGGGATGAGATTTGGCGTGCGGTCTTGTTATGTTGTAGGTAGACCGTCTTCCAAGTTTCATCGCATTCGGAGTTCGTTTGATGCCCCAATGGATAAATTTAGCGGCAATAGTAGCCGTTCTATCGTGGGACGTTTTCGGTCTCCGGAAACCGCTGCCGGGTCTCTCTCTCTCTATATATAAATATATATTCTCTTCTATCAGCCTCAGGCCTTCTGCACAGTCCTCTACCTACCACTTGGCCCAACCTAACCTCTCTCGTCAGTCCGCGACCCTCCTTGCGCGCTCGTCCGAAAAGCTGTCCCGGACCTGACCCGGACAGTCGTCACCGTTGGATACGGTTCATCCCCAAACATCTATAAAGCATCTCTGTTTTTTATTTGGACTCCCCTAAGCCATTTATTCTCGACCGTCTGATTTAATCGGAGGGTCCAAATGTAACCCTCCTTTTCTATATATAGACCCACTTGCCTAATCCCTAAAATCTAGGGCATTTGTCACTTACCCCGCCGCCGCCGCATCCTCATCGGGATCCAACCCGAGCCAACCCGCACCTCCTTCATCCCTCGTATTCAGCACCACACCATCCCACCTCCTCCTCTCGATCCCCTCCTCCCGAGCCTCGCCGGGCTGCGCTCCCGCCGGCGACCAGCAGGGCGTCGAGCCCATTCGGAAGCCGCTACTATTGCCATTCCCTGATGTGGCACCCGAGCACATCGCCCTCTAGCTTCCTCGCAATCCACGCCAGGTGCCCCTTCCCTGCGCCCAAAGTCAGCCGGCGCCACCATCTTCAGAGACGGGCTCCCGCCGGCTGGATCCGACGCAGTCCCCGTGTTCTCGGCCTCGTTCCCGTGACCAAGCCGCTGCCACATTCCCGCTGTCTGCTGACCGCTCCTCGCCAAGTCCTCCGCATCCGGCCACGCCGCCAGCAAGCCCCTGCTTCCTTTCTCGTCGGCGACCACCACGGCAAGCTACACCTCTTCCCTTGCTCCAGCTCCGCCGCCCAAGCTGCCGCGTCGCCTGCCGCAGTCCTTGCCACCGTCATGTTCAACGGTTCCTGACGAGGACGGAGTCCTCCTGTCCGTCTCGAGCGCAAAGACCCTTGCCCACGCCCAGTAGCTGTTGCTCTTTCGCAAGCGGCCGCTGCGCCAAGTCCCTCGCCTCGCCGCCCGCTGCTCTCCTGCCTCCGCGTCACGCCGCCACCATTGAACGTCGTCTGCATCGCCGGCACCGGCATCTTGTGCATCGAGCGGGTGCTCGCCTACTCGTCTCGCTCGAGGCTCTGCTCGATTGATCGAGTCGTGAGTTGACCCATGATAACCCAGAAGTATAGGGCATCGCAACAGCTTTCGAGGGTAGAGTATTCAACCCAAATTTATCGATTCAACACAAGGGGAGCCAAAGAATATTCTCAAGTATTAGCAGCTGAGTTGTCAAATCAACCACACCTGGAAACTTAGTATCTGCAGCAAAGTGTTTAGTAGCAAAGTAATATGATAGTGATAGTAACGGTAACATAAGAGTAACGAAAGCAAAGTAATGTTTTTGGTATTTTGTAGTGATTGTAACAATAGCAACGGGAAAGTAAAAAAGCGTAAACCAGTATATGGAAAGCTCATAGGCATTGGATAAATGATGGTTAATTATGCCGGATGCGGTTCATCATGTAACAGTCATAACATAGGGTGACACAGAACTAGCTCCAATTCGTCAATGTAATGTAGGCATGTATTCCGAATATAGTTATACGTGCTTATGGAAAAGAACTTGCATGACATCTTTTGTCCTATCCTCCCGTGGCAGCGGGGTCCTAAAGTAAACCAAGGGATATTAAGGCCTCCTTTTTATAAAGAACCGAAACAAAGCATTAGCACATAGTGAATACATGAACTCCTCAAACTACGGTCATCACCGATAAGTATCCCGATTATTGTCACTTCGGGGTTAACGGATCATAACACATAATAGGTGACTATAGACTTGCAAGATAGGATCAAGAACACTCATATATTGATGAAAACATAATAGGTTCAGATCTGAAATCATGGCACTCGGGCCCTAGTGACAAGCATTAAGCATAGCAAAGTCATAGCAACATCAATCTCAGAACATAGTGGATACTAGGGATCAAACCCTAACAAAACTAACTCGATTACATGGTGAATCTCATCCAACCCATCACCGTCCAGCAATCCTACAATGGAATTACTCACACATGGTGGTGAGCATCGTGAAATTGGTGATGGAGGATGGTTGATGATGACGACGACGATGAATCCCCCTCTCCGGAGCCCCGAACGGACTCCAGATCAGCCCTCCCGAGAGGTTTTAGGGCTTGGCGGCGGCTCTGTATCGTAAAACGCGATGATTTCTTCTCTCCTTTTTTTTCTCCCTGAAAGCAGTTATATAGAGTTGGAGTTGGAGTCGGGAATTCTCCAGGGGGCCCATGAGGTAGGGGGCGCGCCCTGGGGGGCCCCACCCTCGTGAGAAGGGTGTGGGCCCCCTGGTCTTCATCGTTGGTGAGGATTTTTTATTATTTATTGTAAGATATTCTGTGGAGTTTCAGGTCATTCCGAGAACTTTTGTTTTCTGCACATAAAATAACATCATGGCAATTCTGCTGAAAACAGCGTCAGTCCGGGTTAGTTCCATTCAAATCATACAAGTTAGAGTCCAAAACAAGGGCAAAAGTGTTTGGAAAGTAGATACGATGGAGACAAGCTTAAACCCTTGCTTGTCCTCAAGCAATTCAGTTGACAAACTGAAAGAAATAAAGAAAAACTTTTACAAACTCTGTTTGCTCTTGTTGTTGTAAATATGTCAAGCTAGCATTCAAGTTTTCAGCAAAGATTATAACTAACCATATTTGCAATAATTCTCAGGTCTCATGATTACCCATATCAATAGCATAATCAACTCGCAAGCCATAATAATAAATCTCGGATGACAACACTTTCTCAAAACAATCATAATATGATATAACAAGATGGTGTCTCGCTAGCCGTTTCTGAGACGGCAAAACATAAATGTAGAGCACCTTTAAAGATCAAGGATTGACTAGACATTGTAATTCATGGTAAAAGAGATCCAATCATAGTCACACCCAATGTAAACTAACAATAATGAATGCAAATGACAGTTGTGCTCTCCAGCTGATGCTTTTTAATAAGAGGGTGATGACTCAACATAAAAGTAAATAGATAGGCCCTTCGCAGAGGGAAGCATGGATTTGTAGAGGTGCCAGAGCTCGGTTTTGAAATAGAGGTGAATAACATTTTGAGCGGTATACTTTCATTGTCAACATAACAACCAAGAGATGGTGATATCTTCCATAATACACACATTATAGGCGGTTCCCAAACAGAATGGTAAAGTTTATACTCCCCCTCCACCAACAAACATCAATCCATGGCTTGCTCAAAACAACGACTGCCTCCAACATACATCAGGTCCCAGGGGGAGTTTTGTTTGCAATTATTTTGATTTAGTTTGCATAAAGCATGGGACTGGGCTTCCCGGTGACCAGCCATTTATCTCGTGAGTGAGGAGAGGAGTCCACTCCTCTTGAGAATAACCCGCCTAACATGGAAGATACAGACAGCCCTAGTTGATACATGAGCTATTCGAGCATACAAAACAGGATGATTATTTGAAGGTTTAGAGTTTGGCACATACAAAATTACTTGGAACGGCAGGTAGATACCGCATATAGGAAGGTATAGTGGACTCACGTGGAATAACTTTGGGGTTTAAGGAGTTTGGATGCACAAGCACTATTCCTGCTTAGTACAGGTGAAGGCTAGCAAAAGACTGGGAAGCGACCAACTAGAGAGCGACAACAGCGATGTACATGCATTAAAATTAATAAATATTGGATGCAAGCATGAGTAGGATATAATCCACCATGAACATAAATATCGTGAAGGCTATGTTGATTTGTTTCAACTACATGCGTGAACATGTGCCCAGTTAAATCACTTAAATCATTCAGAGGAGGATACCACCCTATCATACCACATCATAACCATTTTAATAGCATGTTGGCACGCAAGGTAAACCATTATAACTCATAGCTAATCAAGCATGGAACAAGCAACTAGGATCTCTAATTGTCATTGCAAACATGTTTATTCATAACAAGCTGAATAAAGAACGATGAACTCATCATATTTACAACAAAAGAGGTCGAGTTCGTACCAGCTTTTCTCATCTCAGTTAGTCCATCATACATCATCATAATTGCCTTTCACTTGCACGACCGCATGATGTGAATAATAATAAGAGTGCTTGTGCATTGGGCTAAGCTGGAATCTGCGAGCATTTAATAAACATGAGAAGACAAGGCAATATGGGCTCTTTTGTCAGATAAAGAGTAATGCATATAAGAACCATTTCAACAATTTAATCATGGTCTTCTCCTACTGACCCCCAAAGAAAAGAAATAAAACTATTTACACGGGAAAGCTCCCAACAAGCAAAAGAAGAACAGGAAATATTTTTGGGTTTTCTTTTTAATTACTACTACAAGCATGGAAAGTAAATTAATTAAAAGCTACAACTAATTTTTTTTGGTTTTTTCTTAAGGTTTATTAAACACACAAGAAGAAAGCATAAAAGAAAATAAAGTAGCATGGATGATACAGTGAAAAAGTATGAGCACCGACATCTAGCAATGAGTGTGTGTGAACATAAATGTAATGTCGGTGAGAAATACATACTCCCCCAAGCTTAGGCTTTTGGCCTAAGTTGGTCTATGGCCACGGCTAGCCTGGCTGATATCCATAATAATAGTTGTTGGGGTCGTACTGTGATGCAGCGGCTATCGCCTCCTGAGCTGCAGTGTGGCGACGAGCGGCCTCCGCTCTCCTCTCATACTCATTTGCCTCCTCTCTGGTAATAGTATATCGTCCTCTTGCCTGATAATCAAAGAAAACAGGAGTAGGGAGAGTAATATGGATAGCATGACGTCTGTCAAAGATTAGTCGGTACTGGAGAGGTGATTCGTTCCTGTCGACAAAATGGTGGGAAACCATAGAATCAAAAATCTAAATAAGCAGGATGCAACTCCATGTCTCCTTCATGAACGTCTATCTCAAGAAATTTAGCTAAGCGGGTTGCATAAATTCCTCCAAAGAAATCTCCATTATATCTATTATGATGCAACCTATGAGCTACAATGGCTCCCATATTATAAGATTGGTCTCCTGACACAGCACTCCTGAGAATGCTAAGGTCAGGGACACACATGTGACATGCTTCATCCTTAGCATTTATGCACCTACCTATGAAGAGAGCAAAATAATGTATAGCAGGAAAGTGAATGCTCCCTATGGTAGCTTGCGTTATATCTCTGGATTCCCCTACAGTTATACTAGCAAGAAAATTTCTAAATTCAGATTTAGGGGGATCCCTAACACTACTCCATTGTTGAAGTTTGCAAGCAAAAGTGAAATCCTCTAAGTCCATGGTATAAGATTTGTCATAAAGATCAAACATGACTGAAGGAGAATTATGCGAAGATGAATACTCAAACCTCCTCACAAAAGAGCTTGTGAGCTCATGATACTGGGGGCATTTGTCTGCCTCAAAGTCCTCAAGATCGGCATTACGCAAATATGCATTAAATTCTTCTTTTATTCCCGCTTGATCCATAAAATTTTCAGAAGGCCACTCACAAGGACGCACTGGAGCGTCTCTTAGTGGCTCTTCATCAGCATCACGCATTGCAAGCCTGGGTCCTTGCTTCCTTGAAGAACCACCTTGGAACATTTTCCTAAACATATTTCTTCCTCTGAAAAATTCTGAAATTTTTTAGTAACTTCAAAATAAAAGTAAACCAAACTAAATAATATTGATAGGAACTACTCCTACAAGTTCCTAGAGCCTATATCATGCATCAAACTACTTTTGACCATATAAATTTGACATGCAAGCTCAAGAACAGGGTCACCTAAGCAGCAAAAATTTGCAATGAATAAAGCACTAGAACAAAAACTAATTGGACCAATGGAGGAGTCACATACCAAGGAACAATCTCCCCAAGCAGTTTTGTGAGAGGTGCTTTGAGCAAGGAGATCAAAAATGGAAGCACAACGAGCTTGGACTCGGGTTTGAGCTGGGTTTTCGTGTTTGGGGGAGGAAGATGAAGTGTGTGGCTAAAATAATAAGTGGAGGAGGGCCACCATGGACCCACAAGGCAGGGGGCGCGCCCTAGGGGGTGGGCGCGCCCTCCACCCTCGTGGCAAGGTGGTTGTCCCCCCTAGTGTGTTCTTTGTTCCATAAATCCTCAAATATTCTATAAAAAATCATATTTAATTTTCAGGGCATTTGGAGAGCTTTTATTTTTGAGGTATTTTTATATTGCACGGATAATCAGATAACAGACAGACAAATAATCATTTTATTTTATTTAATATAAATAACAGAAAGTAAAAGTGGGATACAAAAAGTTGTGCTTCTAGTTTCATCCATCTCATGCTCGTCAAAAGGAATCACTAACAAGGTAGATCAAGTCTTGTTAACAAACTCATTCCGATTAACATGAAACCGGAGAAATTTCGAATAACACTAGGTTACCTCAACGGGGATATGCACATCCCCAATAATAAGTATATCATATTTCTTCTTGACAGTAGGAAGAGGAAATTCAAAACCTCCAAATATAATCGATGGAATTTTTCCGATAGAGTTGATACTATGAACTTGAGGTTGTTTCCTCGGAAAGTGTACCATATGCTCATTACCATTAACATGAAAAGTGACATTGCCTTTGGTGAAATCAATAACAGCCCCTGCAGTATTAAGAAAAGGTCTTCCAAGAATAATAGACATACTATCGTCCTTGGGAATATCAAGAATAACAAAGTTCGTTAAAATAGTAACATTTGCAACCACAACAGGCACGTCCTCACAAATACCGACAGGTATAGCAGTTGATTTATTAGCCATTTGCAAAGATATTTCAGTAGGTGTCAACTTATTCAAGTCAAGTCTACGATATAAAGAGAGAGGCATAACACTAACACCGGCTCCAAGATCACATAAAGCAGTTTTAACATAGTTTCTTTAATGGAGCATGGTATAGTAGGTACTCCTGAATCTCCAAGTTTATTTGGTATTCCATCCTTAAAAGTATAATTAGCAAGCATGGTGGAAATTTCAGCTTCCGGTATCTTTCTTTTATTTGTAATAATATCTTTCATGTACTTAGCATAAGGATTTGTTTTGAGTATATCCGTTAACCGCATATGTAAAAAGATAGGTCTAATCATTTCAGCAAAACACTCAAAATCCTCATCATCCTTTTTCTTGGATGGTTTGGGAGGAAAAGGCATGGGTTTCTGAACCCAAGGCTCTCTTTATTTACCATGTTTCCTAGCAACAAAATCTTTCTTATCATAACGTTGATTCTTTGATTGTGGGTTATCAAGATCAATAGCAAGTTCAATTTCTACATCATTATCATTACTAGGTTTAGCATCATTATGAACATCATCATTAACATTTTCATTTGGTTCATGTTCATTGCCAGATTGTGTTTCAGCATCAGACATAGATATACCATTTGGATTATCAGATGGTTCGGCAATAGGTTCACTAGAAGTTTGCACAGTTCTATCATTTTTCTTTTTCTTCTTTTTAGAACAACTAGGTGCATGAATATTATTTCTCTGGGAAACTTGCTCAATTCTCTTAGGGTGGCCTTCAGGATACAAAGGTTCTTGAGTCATTCTACCAGTTCTAGTAGCCACTTTAACAGCATAATCATTTTTCTTACTATTCATCTCATTGAGCAATTCTTTTTGAGCTTTAAGTACTTGTTCTACTTGAGTGGTAACCATAGAAGCATGTTTGCTAACAAGTTTAAGTTCACCTCTGATATTAGCCATATAATCACCCAAGTATTTAATCATATCAGCATCTTGTTTTAATTGTCTATCAAAATAAGCATTGAAGTCTTCTTGCTTAAATATAAAATTATCAAACTCATCCAAGCATTGACTAGCAATTTTAGCAGGACGGATTTCAGACTTATCATATCTATAGAGAGAATTTACCTTTACTACCTGTGTCGGGTTATCGGGGTCTGGAGGTTCTTCAATAAATAAAGGATTAAGATCATATGTTTCTTCGACAGGCGGTAAATTAAGACCATGTATTTCTTCAATAGGAGGTAAATTTTTAACATCTTCAGCTTTAATACATTTTTCTTTCATGGATTTCTTTGCCTCTTGCATATCTTCAGGACCGAGAAATAGAATACCTCTCTTCTTCGGAGTTGGTTTAGGAATAGGATCATTAATTGGAGCAGGAGCTGGCTCCAGAGCTGCCCAATTATTTTCATTTATCAACATATTATTCAATAAGATTTCAGCTTCATCCGGTGTTCTTTCCCTGAAAAGAGAACCAGCACAACTATCCAGGTAATCTCTGGAAGCATCGGTTAGTACATTATAAAAGATATAAAGTATTTCATTTTTCTTAAGAGGATGATCAGGCAAAGCATTAAGTAACTTGAGAAGCCTCCCCCAAGCTTGTGGGAGACTCTCTTCTTTAATTTGCACAAAGTTGTATATTTCCTTTAAAGCAGCTTGTTTCTTATGAGCAGGGAAATATTTACCAGAGAAGTAGTAGATCATATCCTGGGGACTACGCATACAACCAAGATCAAGAGAATTAAGCCATATCTTAGCATCACCCTTTAATGAGAATGGAAATATTTTAAGGATATAAAAGTAACGAGTTCTCTCATCATTAGTGAACAGGGTGGCTATATCATTTAATTTAGTAAGATGTGCTACAACAGTTTCAGATTCATAGCCATGAAAAGGATCAGATTCAACCAAAGAATTATATCAGGATCAATAGAGAATTCATAATCCTTATCAGCAACACAGATAGGTGAAGTAGCAAAAGCAGGGTCAGGTCTCATCCTAGCATTTAGAGATTGCTTATTCCATTTAGCTAATAACCTTTTGAGTTTATATCTATCTTTGCAAGCTAAAATAGCTAAAGAAGCATCTTGATCAAATAAATAACCCTCAGGAATAACAAGTGATTGTTCATCATCACTTTCATCTTCATAATCAGATTCAATATTTTCAATCTCTCTAGACCTAGCAAGTCATTCCTCAAGAAAATCACTAAGTGGCATAGTAGTATCAGGCATAAAGGTAGTTTCATCATAAGTATCATGTATAGCAGAAGTAGCATCATCAATAACATGCGACATATCAGAACGAATAGCAGAAGCAGGTTTAGGTGTCACAAGCTTACTCATAACAGAAGGTGAATCAAGTGCAGAGCTAGATGGCAGTTCCTTACCTCCCCTCGTAGTTGAGGGGTAGATCTTGGTCTTTAGATCTCTCAAGTTCTTCATATTGTCCAGCAGATATAAATCCCAAGTGACTCAAAGAATAGAGCTATGCTCCCCGGCAACGGCGCCAGAAATTAGTCTTGATAACCCACAAGAAGAAATATGATTCGACACAAGGGGAGCCAAAGAATATTCTCAAGTATTAGCAGCTGAGTTGTCAATTCAACCACACCTGGAAACTTAGTATCTGTAGTAAAGTGTTTAGTAGCAAAGTAATATGATAGTGATAGTAACGGTAACAAAAGAGTAACGAAAGAAAAGTAATGTTTTTGGTATTTTGTAGTGATTGTAACAATAGCAACGGGAAAGTAAATAAGCGTAAACCAGTATATGGAAAGCTCGTAGGCATTGGATCAATGATGGATAATTATGCCGCATGCGGTTCATCATGTAACAGTCATAACATAGGGTGACACAGAACTAGCTCCAATTCGTCAATGTAATGTAGGCATGTATTCTGAATATAGTCATACGTGCTTATGGAAAAGAACTTGCATGACATCTTTTGTCCTACCCTACCGTGGCAGTAGGGTCCTAATGGAAACTAAGGGATATTAAGGCCTCCTTTTAATAGAGAACCGGAACAAAGCATTAGCACATAGTGAATACATGAACTCCTCAAACTACGGTCATCACTGGTAAGTATCCCGATTATTGTCACTTCGGGGTTAATGGATCATAACACATAATAGGTGACTATAGACTTGCAAGATAGGATCAAGAACACTCATATATTGATGAAAACATAATAGGTTCAGATCTGAAATCATGGCACTCGGGCCCTAGTGACAAGCATTAAGCATAGCAAAGTCATAGAAACATCAATGTCAGAACATAGTGGATACTAGGGATCAAACCCTAACAAAACTAACTCGATTACATGGTGAATCTCGTCCAACCCATCACCGTCCAGCAAGCCTACGATGGAATTACTCATGCATGGCGGTGAGCATCATGAAATTGGTTATGGAGGATGGTTGATGATGATGATGGCGACGAATCCCCCTCTCCGGAGCACCGAACAGACTCCAGATTCGCCCTCCCGAGAGGTTTTAGGGCTTTGGGGCGGCTCCGTATCGTAAAACGCGATGATTTCTTCTCTCCTATTTTTTTCTCCCTGAAAGCAGTTATATAGAGTTGGAGTTGGAGTCGAGAGGTCTCCAGGGGGCCCGCGAGGTAGGGGGCGCGCCCTAGGGGGGGCTCCACCCTCGTGAGAAGGGTGTGGGCCCCCTGGTCTTCATCTTTGGCGAGGATTTTTTTATTTATTGTAAGATATTCCGTGGAGTTTCGGGTCATTCCGAGAACTTTTGTTTTCTGCACATAAAACAACATCATGGCAATTTTGCTGAAATCAGCATTAGTCCGCGTTAGTTCCGTTCAAATCATACAAGCTAGAGTCGAAAACAAGGGCAAAAGTGTTTGGAAAAGTAGATACGACGGAGACGTATCAACCCGCCTCCTCTCTGCTCGCCCGCGTGGGCCTCCCCAGCTGCAGCCCAGCCTCTCCACCAGCCGGCCCATGAGGCCCGGTGAGCAGCCCCCACTCCTGTGCGCTTTTCGGGCCGGCCAGATTTGGCCCATGTATGTTTTTTAGCATTTGCGATTTTGCTAATTTATCCAGAGATAGCAGTTTTGCAGTTTAGCCCCTAAACTTCATGCATATAATAAGTCTACAACCGTGCATCGTATTAAAATGAATTATATATGAAATGTGACTAGAATTTCATCTAGTTTAATAATATCCAACTTTCAATCATGTTTAGAATGATGTTTGCTTATATTTTGCCTATTGCCAAGCTAAAATGCTTTATTTTCATAACTAAATAACCGTAGCTCCAAACCTAACATACTTTATATGTAAATGGGGTGGAAAAATGCCTAGTTTAACATGGTGTACTTACTTTGCATGTTAAACAACTCTAAAATATGCTTTAGGACAAAGCAGTACCAAATATAATATATACTCATGAGGATTTTTCCGGACTTGTTGCTTGTTGTTCCGGCCTCATTTAAACTTGCCTAGATAGGTAGTTTTGTCATGCTTCACCTCTTGCCATGCTAACCAACATTTAATATTGTTGAGTACATAAACGGGAGAGAAATAAATAATTGATGTGGTGTTCCGTCAATATGCAACTCGTTGCATATTGAGCTCCACTTAACTTGTAGATTTGCTTGTGCACTTTGCCATGTCATGCCTCATTAAACCGGACATGCATCATACTTGGTTGTGCATCATGCCATGTTTATGTGATGGTTGTTTATTATGTTGTTTGCTTCTTTCTGGTGTTGCTTCTTCGGGTTAGTTCCGTTAACGTCGCGTTTGTGAGGATTCGTTCGACTTCGTCCATTTGTCTTCTTCATGGACTCGTTCTTCTTCCTTGCGGGATCTCAGGCAAGATGACCATACCCTCGAAATCACTTGCTAGTTGCTCGCTATTTTGCTATGCCGCGATACCTACCACTTGCTATATCATGCCTCCCATATTTCCATGTCAAGCCTCTAACCCTCCTTTCCTAGAAAACCATTGTTTGGCTATGTTACCGCTTTTGCTCAGCCCCTCTTATACCGTTGCTAGATGCAGGTGAAGATTAAGTTTGTTCCATGTTGGAACATGGATATGTTGGGATATCACAATATCTCTTATTTAATTAATGCATCTATATACTGGGTAAAGGGTGGAAGGCTCGGCCTTATGCCTGGTGTTTTGTTACACTCTTGCCGCCCTAGTTTCCGTCATACCGGTGTTATGTTCCTTGATTTTGCGTTCCTTACACGGTTGGGTGTTATGGGGACCCCTTGACAGTTCGCTTTGAATAATACTCCTCCAGCAAGGCCCAACCTTGGTTTTACCATTTGCCTCACCACCACCTACTTTTCCCTTGGGAGTCGCTCTGCCGAGGGTCATCTTTATTGTAACCCCCACGGGCCAGTGCTTGTCTAACTGTTGGTCCGAACCGAGCTGCCTGCGGGGCACCTCGGGGAAACTTGAGGTTTGGTTTTACTCGTAGCTAGTCTCATCCGGTGTTGCCCTAAGAACGAGATATGTGTAGCTCATATCGGGATGTCGGCACATCGGGCGGTCTTGCTGGTCTTGTTTTACCATTGTCGAAATGTCTTGTAACCGGGATTCCGAGTCTGATCGGGTCTTCCTAGGAGAAGGAATATCCTTCGTTGACCATGAGAACTTGTGATGGTCTATGTTGGGACACCCCTATAGGGTTTGAACTTTTGTAAGCCGTGCCCGCAGTTATTGGAAGATGGGAAATTGTTAAGGTCCGGTTTGTAGAGAACTTGAAACTTAACTTAATTAAAATGCATCAACCGCGTGTGTAGCCGTGATGGTCTCTTTCCGGCGGAGTCCGGGAAGTGAACACGGTTCTTGTGTTATGCTTGAATGTAAGTAGTTTCAGGATCACCTCTAGTTCACGACCGTGCTTTGCCTCTCTTCTCACTCTCATTTGCATAATTTAACCACCATATATGCTAGTGCTTGCTGCAGCTCCACCTCACTACCCTTTCCTACCCATAAGCTTAAATAGTATTGATCTCGCGGGTGTGAGATTGCTGAGTCCTCGTGGCTCACACATACTTCCAAACAGTTGCAGGTGCAGATGATACCAGTGCAGGTGACACAACCGAGCTCAAGTGGGAGCCCGATGAAGATCGTGTTCGTTGTGTTGTTTCGTTTCCAGTTGATCAGTAGTGGAGCCCAGTTGGGACAATCGGGGATCTAGCATTTGGGGTTGTCTTTATTTATGTTGGTTCCGTAGTCGGACCTTGATTGTATTCTGGATGATGTATGCTATATTTATGTATTGTGTGAAGTGGCGATTGTAAGCCAACTCTTTATCCCTTTCTTATTTAGTACATGGGATGTGTAAAGATTACCCCTCTTGCGACATTCCTACCATGCGGTTATGCCTCTAAGTCATGCCCCGACACGTGGGAGATATAGCCGCATCGTGGGTGTTACATAACGCTTATCACCTAACTCCGCACACTTGAGGAAACTAAGATATGGAACGCAAAGGTGGCTATGCTCGTGCTTACCGTTAATGCGTCTACCTATAAAGAGAGAGAAATAATGTATGATAGGAAAGCGAATGCTCCCTATGGTAGCTTGTGTGATATTTCTAGTTTCTCCCGCAGTGAAGCTAGCAAGGAAATCGTTGTATTCAACTTTGTGAGGTTCACTATGAACGCCCCATTGTGGGATTTTTCATGTAGTATTAAAATCTTCAAGGTCCATGGTATATGATTCATCATAATGATCAAATAAAATAGTATGGGTATTGCGCTTGGTTGAAAATTCAAACCTCTGCACAAAGGAATCGCTGAGGTAATAGTATTGTTGGCACTTTTCTGACATGAAGTCCTCAAGGCCGGCATTTTGTATGTATGCATAAAACTCATCCTTGAAACCTGCATGAACCATGAATTCATCCGACGGTCATTCACAAGGCCGCACTTGAGCTTCCCTTGGTGGTTCAAGGTCTGGCTCACGTATCGCGATCCTCGGCGCTTGCTTCCTCGAAGAACCACCTTGGTACATTTTCCTAGACATTTTTCTTCCACTGAAAAATTTCTGAAATTTTTAGTGACTCGAAATAAAAGTGAACCAAACTCAACAAAATTGATAGCAACTACTCCTACAAGTGTCTAGAGGCTATATCATGCATCAAAACTACTTTGGACCATATAAATTTGACATGCAAGATCAAGAACAAGGTCACCACAACAGCAAAAAATTGCAATAAATAAAGCACTAGAACATAAACTAATTGGACCATTGGAGGAGTCACATACCAAAGAACAATCCCCCAAAGCAGTTTTGTGAATGGAGCTTTGAGCAAGGAGATCTAAAATGGTAGCAAAATGAGCAAGAAGACGGGTTTGAGCAGTGGGATGATTTTTTCTGGAGGAAGACGAAGTGGATGGGTGGTGGAATAAGTGGAGGGGACTCATGTGGGACCCACAAGATAGAGGGGGCATGCCTATGGGGGTAGGGCGCACCCTCCACCCTTGTGGGCCACTGGTGCATCCCCTTGGTGCATGTTCAGTGCCAGAAATTCTCAAATATTCTATAAAAAATCATACTAAATTTTCAGGGCATTTGAAGAACTTTTATTTTTGGGACATTTTTTATTTCATGGATAATTCAGAAAATAGACAGAAAATACTATTTTTTTTCTTTATTTAATCTAAATAACAGAAAGTAAAGGATGGGTACAAAAAGTTGTGCTTTCTAAATTCGTCCATCTCATGCTCATCAAAAGGAATCCATTAACAAGGTTGATCAAGTATTATTAACAAACTTCTTCCAAATGACATGAAACCAGAGAATTTTCGAATAACACTAAGTCATATTTCTTTTTGACAGTAGGAAGAGGGAATTCAAAACCTCCAATAATAATAGTTGAACTTTTTCCAATAGAATTGATACTATGAACTTGAGGTTGTTTCTTCGGGAAGTGTACCGTATGCTCATTCCCATTAACATAAAAAGTGACATTGCCTTTGTTGCAATCAATAACAGCCTCCGCAGTATTCAAAAAGGGTCTACCAAGAATGATCGACATACTGTCGTCCTCGGGAATATCAAGAATAACAAAGTCCGTTAAAATAGTAACGTTTGCAACCACAACATACACATCCTCGCAAATACCGATGGTTATAGCAGTTGATTTATCAGCCATTGCAAAGCAATTTCAGGGGGTGTCAACTTATTCAATTAAACTCTACGATACAAAGAGAAAGGCATGACACTAACACCGGCTCCAAGATCACATAAAGCAGTTTTGACATAGTTTCTTTTAATGGAGTGTGGTATTGTTGGTACTCCTGGATCTCCAAGTTTCTTTGGTATTCCACCCTTAAAAGTAAAATTAGCAAGCATGGTGGAAACTTCAGCTTCCGGTATCTTTCTTTTATTAGTAACAATATCTTTCATATACTTAGCATAAGGAGGCATTTAAGTATATCAGTCAAACGCATACGCAAAAAGATAGGTCTAATCATTTCAGCAAAGCGCTCAAAATCCTCATCATCCT
This sequence comes from Triticum dicoccoides, assembly GCF_002162155.2. Classification (NCBI taxonomy): domain Eukaryota; kingdom Viridiplantae; phylum Streptophyta; class Magnoliopsida; order Poales; family Poaceae; genus Triticum; species Triticum dicoccoides. The sequence continues at coordinate 207,926,419 of NC_041380.1, forward strand.
TTTTCTTGGATGGCTTAGGAGGAAAGGGCATGGGTTTCTAAACCCATGGTTTTCTTTCTTTACCATATTGCCTAGCAACAAAGTCTCTCTTATCATAATGTTGATTCTTTGATTGTGGGTTATCAAGATCAACAACATGTTCTATCTCTACCTCATTATCATTACTTGGTTGAGCATCAACATGAACATCATTATTAACATTATCACTAGGTTCATGTTCATCACCAGATTGTGTGTCAGCATTAGAAATAGAAATATCATCAGGATTCTCAGGTGTGTCTATAGCAGTTTCACTAGCATGCAAAGTCCTATCACTTTTCTTTTTCTTTTTATTACTAGGACTAGGTGCATCAGTATTAACACTTTGAGAATCTTGCTAAACTCTCTTAGGATGGCCCTGAGGATATAAAGGTTCCTGGGTCATCTTACCACCTCTAGTCATAACCAAACAACATTATCATTGTTCTTATTATTAAACTCACTGAGCAAATCATCTTGTGCCTTAAGTACTTGTTCTACTTGAGTTGTAACCATGGAAGCATGTTTACTAATAAGCTTAAGATCATTAACAGTTCTACTCATATAATCACCCAAGTGGTCAAGCATGTAAGCATTACGTTTCAATTGTTTACTAACATAAGCATTGAAGTTTTCTTGTTTAACAATAAAATTATCAAACTCATCCAAGCATTGACTAGCAGACTTATTATGAGGAATATCACCTTCATCAAATCTATGGAGAGAGTATACCTCTACTACCTGTGTCGGGTTACCCAGACCATGTATTTCTTCAATAGGCAGTAGATTCTTAACATCTCCAGCTTTAATACCTTTTTCTTTCATAGATTTTTTGCCTCTTGCATATCTTCAGGACTGAGAAATATAATACCCCTTTTCTTTGGAGTTGGCTTAGGAGTTGGTTTAAGAAGTGTCCAATCATTATCATTACTCTTTATATTATTCAATAGCAATTCAGCTTGCTCAACAGTTCTTTCCCTGAAAACACAACCAACACAACTATCCAGGTGGTATCTGGAAGCATCAGTTAGTCCATTATAAAAGATATCAAGTATTTCATTTTTCTTGAGAGGATGATCAGGCAAAGCATTAAGTAATTGGAGAAGCCTCCCCCAAGCTTGTGGGAGACTCTCTTCTTCAATTTGCACAAAGTAAAATATTTCCTTTAAAGCAGCTTGTTTCTTATGAGCAGGGAAATAGAGAAGTGGTAAATCATATCCTGGGGACTACGCACACAACCAGGAGCAAGTGAATCAAACCATAACTTATCATCACCCTTTAATGAGAAAAGGAAACAACTTAAGAATATAGTAATAGAGAATTTTTTCCTCATGAGAAAATAGGGTGGCTATATCATTCAATTTAGTAAGATGTGCCACAACAGTTTCGGATTCATGACCATAGAAAGGGTCGGATTCAACCAAAGTAATTAACTCAGGATCGACTAAGAATTCATAATCCTTATCAGTGACAAAGATAGGTGAAGTAGCAAACATAGGGTCATATTGCATTTGTGATAGCCTGACTTATTAGGGACGATAGACTACTCATATCAATAAGGAATTCCTTCTTTTCCGGAAGCCCATTCGGACAGAACTCCAAAGTTAAGCGTGCTCAGCTTGGAGTAGTTTCAGGATGGGTGACTGACCAGGAAGTTTCTCCCGGGTGTGCACAAGTGAGGACAAAGTGTGCAGAAAAGACTAGTATTGATTTGTGGGGCCAGTCTAGATCCCGCCAGGTGTAACGACCACTGGTGGGTGTGTCCGGGGCGTTACAAGTTGGTATCACAGTCGAACCTCACGGTTACACGGATGTTTGCGGACAGGTGCACGGTCATGTTGTGCATGACGTTTGTGACCCGTCGTGGCACACGGCATGGCACATGTGCCGGACTAGAAGCACATACGTATGTGCCAAGAGGGAACGTTCCTGTGGCCCGACGAGGACGTCGGTTCCTGTGAGTGGGGGTGTATGTGATAGCCTGACTTATTAGGGATGATAGACTACTCATATCAATAAGGAATTCCTTCTTTTCCAGAAGCCCATTCGGACAGAACTCCAAAGTTAAGCGTGCTCAGCTTGGAGTAGTTTCAGGATGGGTGACCGACCGGGAAGTTTCTTCCGGGTGCGCACAAGTGAGGACAAAGTGCGCAGAAAAGACCAGTATTGATCTCTGGGGCAAATCTAGATCCCGCAAGGAGTAACGACCACCGGCGGGTGTGTCCGGGGCGTTACATCATTCTAGCATTCAAAGACTTTTCTTTCAGCTTAGCTAATAGTTTCTTAAGATCATCTCTATCATTACAAGCAAGAAAGTCTCTAGCAGTTTCCTCATACATAATATAAGCCTCAGGTACAACAGGAAATTCATATCTAGGGGGAGAATCATAATCTTCAGTTTCAATAATATCATCAGTTTCAATAATTTCATTTTCTCTAACCCTAGCAAGTTGTTCATCAAGAAACTGACCTAGTGGCACAGTATTATCAAGCAGAGAAGTGGTTTCATCATAATCATCATGTACAGTATAAATGGCATCATCAATAACATGCGACATATCGGAATCAATAGCAGGTGTAGGTGTCGCAAGTTTACTCAAAACAGAAGGTGAATCAAGTGCAGAGCTAGATGGCAGTTCTTACCTCCCCTCGTAGTTGAGGGAGAAATCTTGGTTCTTTGATCGTTCAAATTCCTCACAATGATCAGCAGATATAAATCCCAAGTGACTCGGAGAATAGAGCTATGCTCCCCGGCAACGGCGCTAGAAAAAGGTCTTGATAACCCACAAGTATAGGGGATCGCAACAGTTTTCTAGGGTAGAGTATTCAACCCAAATTTATTTATTTGACACAAGGAGAAACAAAGAATATTCTCATGTATTAGCAGCTAAGTTGTCAATTCAACCACACCTGAAAGACTTTGATGTAGGGAAGGAACCCTAATCGGCCGATCTTCGACGGAAGGAGCGGATCCCACGATGAACACGAGGAACACAAGGAGGGAAACAAGGGGAAAATCACAAGGGGAACACAAGAGAACACTCAAAGCAATAAGTATGATCACACATGCTCTAGATCCATGAAACACAAAGGAAGATACAAGATCCAAAGTCAACAATGGACGATACAAGAGGTAATCAGTCTTCTCCGTGAGGAGGTCTTGATGTTCTTCTCCGCAAGGAGGTCTTGAATCCAAAGGGGTCTTCTCCGAAGAGGGGCCACGGTCTCTCTCGTGGAGTAGATCCGATGTGGATGAGCAATGCTCTATCTCTAAATATGAGCTAAACCAATGCTTACCCTAGCTAGAAGGAATAGGAAGTCTATTTATAGTCTTTGTGCAAAAGGGGTGAAGTGGGGGGGGGGGGTACATGGGCTGCAGCCCAAAACATGGCAGCGCACAGGCGCCGGATGTCCGGGAGTCACCAGTCGTCCGGAGGCTCGCGAGGGTCCGGACGTCCGGTGCCTGTCAGACGTCCGTAGATTCGGCTCGGGTGGACTTCGGTCGGACGTCAGGTCGGGGTCGGACGTCCGGAGCCTAGAGGTCGTCGGTCGTCCGTAGAGCTTCAGAAATCTATAGTTTCGGCTTGGGTATGGAAGGTCGGTCGTCCGGAGAGGGCCGGACGTCCGGAGCCTGGAGGTTATCAGATGTCCGGGGTTCGTCGATCGTCCGGAGCCTGGTGACTTCGAGTTGTTCCTCTTCTTATCACGTGAACTTGGCGTCCTCACCGTCTTGTCCGTTGAATGTAGTCGGTCCGTGACCTTCCTCCAAGCACCTGATCACACATAGGGTTTCCGCTTGAGGTAGTAGCCAATTCTCATGCATGGTAAGTGGTAGTTCGGAGAGGAGTGAGTTCACCTTAGTTTCGAGAGCTCTTGCACGTGCTCGTATCATTGGTCTGCTAGTCACTTGGTGAGACGATGGTAGGTCCATGGGGATGACCTTGGGATGCTCCGCATCAGACTTAGTATCCATAGCAAAGTAGTATGGAAGTAACAGTAACGGTGGCAAAAGTAATAGTAGCAGTTTTGTAGCAATCGTAACAGTGGCAACGGAAAAGTAACTTAACAAAGATCAATATGAAACGAACTTGCAGGCAATGGATCAATGATGGATAATTATGTCTGATGGCATTCATCATGCAACAGTTATAATCTAGGGTGACATAGAACTAGCTCCAATTCATCAATATAATGTAGGCATGTATTTCGAGTATAGTCGTACGTGCTTATGGAAAAGAACTTGCATGACATCTTTTGTCCTACCCTCCCATGGCAGCGGGGTCCTATTGGGAACTAAGAGATATTAAGGCCTCCTTTTAATAGAGAACTGGACTAAAGCATTAGAACTTAGTGAATACATGAACTCCTCAAACTACGGTCATCACCGGTAGGTCCATGGGGATGACCTTGGGATGCTCCGCATCATCTCCCCTCCCTTGGGGAAGATCCGTCCTCAGATCAAATTCTTCATCACCATGGAAGTGCGAGAGGTCCTTGACATTGAAGATATCGCTCGTGTTGTACTTGTCGCAGGGGAGGTCGATCCTATAAGTTTTGTCGTTGTAGCGTGCAAGCATCTTGAAGGGTCCATCCGCTCGTGGTTGAAGTTTGGACTTGCGTTCTTGGGGAAAGTGGTCCTTGCGAAGGTGTAGCCACATGAAACCAGCAATGTTGAAGACCATGGGGTGCTTGTTGATGTTGAGCTTGGTCGCAAGTTGTTGTACTTGGCGCTCAATAGTATGTCTTGTATCTTCATGCAACTTCTTAAGATGAGTCACACGTGCACTTGCGTCCAAATTGATGTGCTCTTGGAGTGGTAGAGGAAGAATGTCCAATGGTGACAATGGGTTGAATCCGTAGACGACCTCAAAGGGGGACTTGCCGGTTGTTGAGTGTTTTGCTCAGTTGTAGGCGAACTTGGCGATCGGTAGACACTCCTCCCACTCCTTGATGTTCTTCTTGATGAGTACTCGAAGTAGAGCAGAGAGTGTGCGGTTGGTCACCTCCGTTTGGCCGTCGGTTTGTGATGATACGCCGTGGAGAAGAGTAGCTTGATTCCGAGCTTGGCGCATAGGGTCTTCCAAAAGTAGCTAAGGAACTTGACGTCGCGGTCCGATACGATCGTCTTTCGCACACCATGTAGACGTAATATTTCCCTACAAAAGAGATTAGCAACATGTGAAGCATCGTCTATCTTGTTGCATCGAATGAAATCTGCCATCTTAGAGAAACGGTCCACAATGACAAATACCGAATCCTTTCCATTTCTGGTACTAGGCAATCCAAGTACGAAATCCATGCTAATGTCTTCCCATGGTTGATATGGAATTGGGAGAGGCATGTAAAGGCCATGGGATTGAGCTTTAGACTTAGCTTTGCGATATGTAGAGCATCGGTTGGTGAAGCGGTTGACGTCGCGAAACATCTTGGGCCAATAGTAGTTCTTGGAGAGCGTGGCGAAAGTCTTGTCGCGTCCAAAATGTCCCATTAAGCCTCCTCCATGAGATTGCTGCAAAAGCAACAAACGAAGAGAAGACTTAGGGATGCAAAGCTTGTTAGGTCTCATAAGATATCCATCTTTGATGTAATAGTGTTCCCAAGAGGTGTGCATCGAACACTTGGCATAAGGAGTAGCAAAAGTAGGATCGTGCTCATACAAGTCTTTCATATGCTCAAAGCCAATGACATCCAATTCAAGTTGAGTAACAAGTATGCATATGCGGGAAAGGGCATCTGCCACAATGTTATCCTTACCTTTAATGTACTGGATGACATAAGGGAAAGACTCAATAAATTCACTCCATTTAGCATGACACTTGTTCAACTTGGTTTGGCCCTAAAGATACTTGAGCGTTTCATGATTGGTATGAATAATGAATTCATGAGGGCGAAGATAGTGTTCCCATTCATGCAAAACACACACTAAATCATAGAGCTCTTTTTCATAGATGGGGCAATTGAGTTGCGCTCCGGGAAGTTTCTCACTAAAGTAAGCTATGGGGCGCTTCTCTTGTGTTAACAAACCTCCTATGCCATTACCACAAGCATCGCAATGAATCTCAAAGGGTTTGTCAAAGTTGGGTAATGCAAGCATGGGAGCATGAGTAAGCAAATTCTTAAGCTCATTGAAAGCGGTATCTTGGGATGGTCCCCAAACAGAAGGCGCATTCTTCTTGCTCAAAGCATGTAAAGGAGAAGCAATGGCGCTAAAATCTTTCACAAAGCGACGATAGAAACCCGCGAGGCCAAGAAAGCTACGCACTTGTTGCAAATTGGTTGGTTGGGGCCAAGTCTTAATAGCATTGATCTTGGAATCATCTACACGAACACCCTTAGAAGATACAACAAAACCCAAGAAAATGAGCTTGTCAGCGCCAAAAAGGCATTTCTCCATATTAGCATAGAGATGCTGTAATGCCCCAGACACACCCGCCGGTGGTCGTTACTCCTGGCGGGATCTAGACTGGCCCCACAGATCAATACTAGTCTTTTCTGCGCACTTTGTCCTCACTCGTGCACACCCGGGAGCAACTTCCCGGTCGGTCACCCATCCTGACACTACTCCAAGCTGAGCACGCTTAACTTTGGAGTTCTGTCCGAATGGGCTCCCGGAAAAGAAGGAATTCCTTATTGATATGAGTAGTCTATCATCCCTAATAAGCCAGGCTATCACATACACCCTCACTCAGAGGAACCGACGTCCTCGTCGGGCCACAGGAACGTTCCCTCTTGGCACAAACGTCTGTGCTTCAAGTCCGGTACATGTGCCATGCCGGGTGCCACGACGGGTCACAAACGTCATGAACAACATGACCACGCACCTGTCCGCAACCATCCATGTAACCGCGAGGGTCGGCTCTGATACCAACTTGTAACACCCTCGATGCGACTATATCTCCCACGTGTCGAGGCACGACTTAGAGGCATAATCGCATTGAAGGCATATGTCACAAGTTAGGCAATCTTCACAACATCCCATGTAATATAAATCATAAAGGGGAGATAACATAGTTGGCTTACACTCGCCACATCAATCAAGCACATAAACAACATTACATCAACCAAACACTCATGGCCCGACTACAGCACCAAAATAAAAGAGAACCCCACATGCGACACGGTCCCGATCACCCCCAACTGGGCACCACTACTAATCATCAGGAAAGGAAACATAGTAAAGTTGAGAGTCCTCGTCGAACTCCCACTTGAGTTCAAACGCGTCTCCTGGAGCAGAATCATCGGGCCCTGCATCTGGTGTAATAGTAATTTGTGAGCCACAGGAACTCGGCAATCTCGCACCCTCATGATCAAGACTATTTAAGCTTATAGGTAAGGCAAGGTAAAAATATATGTGGAGCTGCAGCAAGCGACTAGCGAGTATGGTGGCTATCCTGTTCGCAAAGGAGAGCGAGAAGAGGAGGCAAAGCGCAAGCGGGAAACTAGAGAGCAACCTGCGCAAACATTACTCCAACACCGTGTCCACTTCCCGGACTCCGCCGAGAAGAGGCCATCACGGTAACACACTCAGTTGATTCATTTTAATTAAGTTAAGGTTCAAGTTATCTACAACCGGACATTAACAAATTCCCATCTGCCCATAACCACGGGCACGGCTTTCGAAAGTTCAAATCCCTGCAGGGGAGTCCCAACTTAGCCCATGACAAGCTCTCACGGTCAACAAAGGAATAGACCTCCTCCCAAGACGTTCCGATCAGGCTCAGTATCTCGGTTCTTCAAGACACTTGGACAGGTTAAAACAAGACTAGCAACACTGCCCGAATGTGCCGACAAATCCCGATAGGACCTGCACATATCTCTTTCTCAGGGCACACTCAGATAGGTCAAGCTACGAGTAAAACCAACCCTTGAGTTTCCCCGAGGTGGCCCCGCAGGCTGCCTGGTTCGAACCAACACTCAGAGGAGCACTGGCCCAGGGGGGGTTTAAACAAGATGACCCTCGGGCTCCGGAAACCCAAGGGAAAAAGAGGCTAGGTGGCAAATGGTAAAACCAAGGTTGGGCATTGCTGGAAAAGCTTTAATCAAGGCGAACTATCAAGGGGTTCCCATTATAACCCGACCGCGTAAAGAACGCAAAATCCGGGAACATAACACCGATATGACGGAAATTAGGGCGGCAAGAGTGGAACAAAACACTAGGCGAGAGGCCGAGCCTTCCACCCTTTACCAAGTATATAGATGCATTAATTAAATAAGATATATAGTGATATCCCAACAAGTAAATAAATGTTCCAACAAGGAACGGCCTCCAATCTTCACCTGCAACTAGCAACGCTATAAGAGGGGCTGAGCAAAGCGGTAACATAGCCAATCAACGGTTTGCTAGGACATGGTGGATTAGAGGTTTGACACGGCAATTTGGGAGGCTTGAAAGCAAATGGTAGGCATCGTAGCATTGGCATAGCAAAAGAGCAAGCAAACTAGCATAGCAAAGATAGTAGTGATTTCGAGGGTATGATCATCTTGCCTGCACAGTTGTCAGAGTTGACTGGATCCTCGAAAGCAAACTCAATGGGCTCCTCGTTAGCTAACTCGTCTCCCGGCTCTACCCAAACAAGACAAACAAGCAACAAGGACACAAATCAACCACGTGCAACTCAAACAACATGATGCAAAGATGGTATGCTATGCGGGATGCGATGCGGGATGCATATGCAAGATTTGACAAGAGATGCATGACTCTGGCCTCCACTTGGGAATCCAAGTGTGCCACCGGAAAGATGAGATGAAATCGCTTGAAAACGATATAAAGAATGCTGGAATCGGAGTTACGGTTTGGAAATGGCAAGCAATTCAAATATGACACCGGTCTGCGATTTACAGCAAGTAGCCATCTAAATGCAACGAGATGAACATGCTACAGCACCCAAACATGACAACAAAATACATGGCAGGGATGCATTCAAGATGCTTAACAAAAGCCTAGCACTGAGCTACGGCCAATTCATCCATTAACAGGTTCAAACAAGCATGGCAAAAATGCATATGGCAAACAGATCTCAGACTTAGTGAAATTAACACTTGTCTGGAATTTCAGATCAGGTAGCACTCTTCGGAGCAACAAAACTAAATTCTACAGGACCTGAACATGGCGAAGTAAAGCATGGCATGGAGCTACTCAAAGAGCTTAACAAAAGTCCCTCAGTGACCTTGAGCCAAAAGGGATCAGAAAATACAATTGCAAGCATGTGAACATGGCAAAAACATAATCAGTTTTCATACTTAGTGAAAACTGGCACATGCTGAAATATATCTCAAGTAGGCATGTTTACGAGCTCGATGCACTCACTATGGAGCAATTCATGATAAGCTAAGCATACACCCATCAAGAATACAAAAAATGCAATCTATAAATGGCAAGAACAATAACATAGCATGCACGGATCAACTACAACATCATCGGCAAAATCGCAAACAAGTTGACAATCTGCCCAGATTCACAAAGTAGCAAAAGTAGAGCTCGATTGACTCAAGCTAGGGTGCTCCATAATTGCAAACAAAGACATGGATGGATAGAGCACTAGAAGATTAACAAAACATCCTTACTGATCATCCTCAAAAGAGGCACGGATCACTAGGAAACAACATGAACATATCGCCATATGAGATAAACAGCTCAAGGACTTGGTGGAAATGCCAAGTCCTTGAAAACAGAATTGCCAAGTGCACCATTTTGCAAGCTCGTGCTAGTCACCACACACATCACAAAAATACATGGGTTGCACCTCTGGAAGGATGGCAAAACCCTTAACAAAACATATGTAGAACTCATGGGCATATCATGCACACAATAATCATGGCAAAAATGACAAATATCTAAATGGAGTAGCAGATCTGACAATAATCTCAAGTAGCTCTCTTCTAACAGCATTTCGGGCATCAAGATGATCTCAAATGAAAACGATGCAATGGAATGAAATGATGTACTCTCTGAGATGAACATTTTGATATACTATATACCGAAATCGGAGCTACGGATGCGGAGTTACGGCATGAACAAGAATGCAAAAAAATATGCAGACTTAGGGAAAATTCGGGGTCAATCCTAGGGTTACTGTAGCTCCGATCCAGATCTGGCGCACGGATCGAGGATCGCCAGGGTTCAAGAACTCGCCGGAGATGGAGGGGTTGCCGGACTTGGCGAGGCACGCCGGCCGGAGGAGAGGAGGACGCCAGGGCTGCGTGGTGCGGTGGCGGCGGAGGGTCTCGGCGGCGCGCGGCGGCGACCTGCGGCGGCGAGGCGATGGAGATCCGGCGATGGCACGCGGCAGCGCCGGTGGCCGGGCGTGAGGAGGCGGGCGCGCGCGGCCACGGTCGGGCGGCGATGCGGGCCGGGGGGGGCCCGGCCTGGGCTGCAGCGGGCTCACGCGGGTGGCGGCGCAGTGATGCAGTCCCGCGGGGTGCGGACCAACGGCGTGGCGACACGTGGCGGTGGGTGGAGATTCGGACGTGTCCGTCGGCGGGGGTTTGTCCGGCGGGCGCGATGGGGTGGATCTAGGGTTTTTTTGGGGGGGAAAGGAGAAGGAGATTTTCGGGGGTGTCTATTTATAGGCATAGAGGGAGCTAGGAGAGTCCAAATGAGGTGCGGTTTTCGGCCACGCGATCGTGATCGAACGCTCTAGATGATGGAGATGGTTTAGGTGGGTTTTGGGCCAAATTTGAGGGGTGTTGGGCTGCAACACACACGAGGCCTTTTCGGTCCCTCGGTTAACTGTTGGAGTACCAAACGAAGTCCAAATGGTACGAAACTTGACAGGTGGTCTACCGGTAGTAAACCAAGGCTGCTTGGCAAGTCTCGGTCCAATCCGGAAATGTTTAATCCCCACACACAAAAGAAGGTAGAAATGACCACCGGAGGAGCATGAAGCGCCGGAATGCAAAACGGACAACGGGGAAAATGCTCGAATGCATGAGGCGAACACGTATGCAAATGCAATGCACATGATGACTTGATATGAGATGCCTGACAACAACAACAACACACGGAGACAAAGACCCGAACCCGAGAAAATAAAATAACTTAACGTCGGAAACGGCAAGAGTTGGAATACAAATTGGGAAAGTCACATCCGGGGTGTTACAGATGCTCTTTTCGAAGAGTTTGTAAAATGGTTCGGACATGGGTGACATGATCTTTGAGAGACTTGCTAAAAACAAGGATATCATCGAAGTAGACCACAACAAACACACCAATGTAAGGGCGAAAGACATGATTCATAATACACATAAAAGTAACCGGTGCTTCCGATAGACCCATAGCCATGACTAACCACTCATACAAGCCAAACTTGGTTTTGAAAGTGGTTTTCCATTCATCACCCTGTTGTATGCGGATTTGATATTAACCACTCTTAAGATCAATTTTGGAAAATATAGTGGCACCACTAAGTTCATTAAGCATATCATCAAGGCATGGAATGGGATACCTATAACGAACGGTGATAGCATTGGTATATCTACAATCGGAGCACATGCGAAAGCTACCGTGTCGTTTTGGCACAAGAATGACCGGGATGGCACAAGGGCTCAAACTTTCACGCACTTGTCCATGGTCTATGAGATGCTTTACTTGCCTTTGTATTTCTTAGGTTTCTTCGGGGTTGATGCGGTAGGGAGCTTTGTTCGAAAGAGGTGCTCCGGGGATGAGGTCGATGCGGTGCTCGATGCCTCGTAGTGGAGGTAGTCCCAGAGGTAGCTCATCGAGGAAAACATCATGAAATTCTTGCAAAAGAGAAGACAACACTAGAGGAAGAGTCTGAGAGGTGTTAGTTTGTGGTTCATTGTCCTTGCACAAAAGGACGTAGTGTGGGACACTATATGGGTTCTCGCACACTCCTCTTATCTCACTTTTGGTGGCAAATAGGACTAAGTTCTTCTTTTATCTCATCGTGGAGGAGTTTGATTTGGGATTGTGGCGCTCACTCTCTTTTTGGTCGTTCGCTCTCTCACTATTATCTCCATGATGGGTGGCCTGCTTGTCGGTGATCACTTGACTTGGAGACATGGGACGAAGTACGTACTCCTTTCCCTTCATCTTGAAGATTTAGTGGTTCGTTCGGCCATTGTGGATGACTCCTCTATCAAATTGCCATGGGCGTCCAAGGAGAAGGTGGCAAACGGTCATTGGAACGACGTCGCACTCCAAAGTGTCTTCGTAGGCGCCAATTTTGAAGGAGACTTGTACTCGATGCTCGACTTGGATAGTGCCGGAGTCGCTAAGCCATTGCAATTTGTACGGATGTGGATGCTTCGTCTTGGACAATTGGATATTGGAGAAAAGTTCTTCACTTGTGAGATTATGACAACTCCCTCCATCGATGATGACCTTGACGGATCTTCCATTGATGTCGGCCTTGGTGTGGAATATGTGGCATCATTGGTCTTCTTCTTGGTGATGTTGGAGAGTCAAGACCTTGGAGACAACAAGAGCGGGACTTGAATCTTCATTGCAAAAGACTTGTTCCTCTTCATCGTTCACTTGCCGGTGCATGGCGACTTGCTCGGGAGCGTCCATTTCTCCTTCACTCATCGAGTCGTAGGTGCCATCATCATTGAGGATCATGGTCCGCTTGTTGGTGCACTAATAGGACTTGTGGCTTTGGCCTCCGCATGTGAAGCATTTGAAGGAACTTGTCTTGACGGTCTCATCGGTCGGAAGGGATGATGATGAAGCTCTCGTCTTGAAGTTTCTTGTAGTAGGAGGATGACTTGGAGTTGACGAAGCTTTCTTGGAACACGACTTGTCGACGTTGCTTGTAGAAGGCTTGGTAGACGTTATTGGAGTCGTTGAAGCTTGGTTGTTGGAGAAGCCGTAGGACTTGGATGAGAACTTGGCATACTTGAAATCGTCTTGCACTTGACGTTCCACTTTTGTAGCTTGATGCACAAGCTCGATGAGGTTTGAGTATGGTTGGAAGTCGGCGATCTTCTTGATGGGATGGTTGAGTCCATTCAAGAAACGTGCCATAGTTTTCTCATCATCTTCCGTAACATTGGCTCTTATCATGGCAATCTCCATCTCCTTGTGGTACTCTTCAATGCTCTTTGGTTCCTTGCTTGAGTAGTTGGAGTTTCTTGAAGAGGTCGCGGTTGTAGTAGGTAGGCACAAAGCGTGCTCTCATGACATCCTTCATTTGTGCCCAAGTAGTGATGGGTGCTTCACCTCTTGCCTCTCGGCGCTCGATAACTTGTTCCCACCAAATGAGGACATAGTCTTGGAACTCAAGGGATGCCATCGCAATCTTCTTATCTTCGTCATACTTGTGCAAACGGAAGATTTTCTCGACCTTCAACTCCCATGAAAGGTATTCTCCGAGATTGTTGCTTCCATTGAACTTGGGCATGGTGAACTTGAGCTTGCCGTAGCATTGCTCTTCATTGTGTTGGGGTCAGGGATGATGAAGTCCATGTTGTTGATGATTATCAAGCTCGTGTTGCTCTTGGTGAGGAGGGTTGTCAACCTCATGTTGCTCTTATCGTGGAGGATTTCCATCGTCGTCATGCTCTTGATGAACTTGATGTTCTTGGCGAGCTTGTGGAGGAGCTTGTTGAGCTCGAGGAGGAACTTGAGGAACTTGACGATGCACGCGAGCTTGAAATCTTCTTTTTTGAACCTCTTCATGAAGTGCTTCCTCTTGTTCACGAGCTTGTCGACCTTGGTTGGCTACGGATCGACTTGCATCTTGGAGGTCTTGTTGCGGCTCAAGTGCTTGAGCATCTCGCAATTGTTGCTCTTGACGTTGTGCCTCAGCATCTTGTGCTTCTTGGTGTAGACGTGCTCGCTCTTCCTCTTCATGTTGGCATTGTCGTTGCCGTTCTCATGCTAGCGGAAAAGCCTCTTGGGTTTGACGTTGTCGGTGCTCTTGAGAGTTGGTGTCGCGTAGAGGATTGAGGCTTTCTTGACGATCGTTGCACGCGGCACGTCGAAGAGTGTTTGATGTCGGTGTACTTGAGCCAGAGAGGGTGAAGTTGGAGTGTTGACTTGAGCAGCTCCTTGATGAAGACGAAGTGGAAGAAGAGCGTTTGAGCAACAAAGCGCGAATCTCTTCCATTCTTGCATGTGATCGTTGAGCTTGTGGTCGAAGTAGTCCCTTGTACATTGCTCGGATAGTCGCAAGTCGGCGGCGAGGTTGTCGATGCGCTCACTAATTGCTTGTTGCTCTTGATTCAAAGCACGTTGTGCATCAAAGAGGTGGCTCTTGGTGACGTAGGAGTTCATGTCGTCATCGTGCTCAATGAAGAGTGGGTTGGTATAAGTACTTGGCTTATCTATCATTCCAAGAGAAAATGTGAGTGGTAGAAAGAGAAGAACGAATACCAAATGTACCTTGACCGAAGTTGAAAGTGGATCAATGATCACTCCAATGTGGACAAGGAAATAGCATAATTGGTACCAATTCTTGTCGGTTTCTCACACCTACACAAGTAAAAGATTATGGTGGAGCTTGGTTAGGATGGTGGCACAAAATTTGATGCAATTGTAAGTGAGCTTCAATAATGTTGGAAAAGATTCGTAAGATTGCAATGCAACAACTAGACCAAGCAATATAAGGTACACGGAAACACACAACAAAGAGATAAGCGGGGTCGTGCACCCAAGGTGAGCCAGAATGTGGAATCCACAAAAATGCTCTTGTTGCACAACACTAGAGAGACGCTAGCACGATTGCACAATAGGAGGATACAAAGACTTGTGCATAACCTACTAAGCAAAAATGCAACAACTTCTATCCCAAGTATGCTCTATGCAAGGTGTTTCTATGATATGATCCAAGATGATCTAATATGACAATCTTAATGTTGTATGATGTTATGGTTCTTGCTTAAAAGCTCTTTGCTTATCTTTCCCTTTTGCTTAAAAGATTATTTGGCTCTTTGATGTTTGAGATATTTTCTCATGCAATGCTTGACGAACCAAGATAGCAATTGTGTATGCGATGACAGCCTTGTGACACAAGAGATGATACCAAGATATGCAACAATGATGTATGTATGCTATGGGAAGTATGATCACTAATGTGCACAAGTCTCGTTGCTGGCAATACTCAAAGGCTAGTCTCGATGGGTAGGCGACGCAAAGGAGTAAGGCTATGATGGCTATCAATGTAATTGTAACGCCCTCAATGCGGCTATATCTCCCACGTGTCGAAGCACGACTTAGAGGCATAACCGCATTGAAAACAATGTCGCAAGTGAGTTAATCTTCACACAACTCATGTAATACATAAGGGAAAGAGATACATAGTTGGCTTACAATCGCCACTTCACACAAATACATGAATAAAGCATTACATCGTCCAGATACAATCAGGGCCCGACTATGGAGCCAAAATAAAAGAAGACTACCCCAAATGCTACATAGATCCCCGATCGACCCCAACTGGGCTCCACTACTGATCGACTAGAACGAAACAACACAAAGAACAAAATCTTCATCGAGCTCCTCCTTGAGCTTGGTTGCGTCACCTGCACGGTCTCATCGGCACCTGCATATTGGTTTTGGAAGTATCCTTGAGCCACGGGGACTCAGCAATCTCACACCCTCGCGATCAAGACTATTTAAGCTTATAGGTAAGGTAAAAGGTATGAGGTGGAGCTGCAGCAAGCGACTAGCATATATGGTGGCTAACATACGCAAATGAGAGCAAGAAGAGAAGGCAAAAGCACGGTCAAACAACTATGATCAAGAAGTGATCCTAGAACAACCTACGTCAAACATAACTCCAACACCATGTTCACTTCCCGGACTCCGCCGGAAAGAGACCATCACGGTAACACACGCGGTTGATGTATTTTAATTAAGATCAACTTCAGGTTTTCTACAACCGGACATTAACAAATTCCCATCTTCCCATAACTGCGGGCACGGCTTTCGATAGTTCAAATCCCTGCAGGGGTGTCCCAACTTAGCCCATCACACTCTCTCACGGTCAACGAAGGATATTCCTTCTAGCGGGAAGACCCGACCGGACTCGAAATCCAGGTTACCAGACATTTCGACAATGGTAAAACGAGACCAGCAAAGCCACCCGAATGTGCCGACAAATCCTAATAGGAGCTGCACATATCTTGTTCTCATGGCACACCGGATTGTCCAAACTTCCGGTAGGCCAGCCCAGAGTTGCCCCTGGTGGCCACCGGCGGCTGACAAGGTGGACCAATACTCAGAGGAGCACTGGCCCGGGGGGGGGGGGTTAAAAAAATGATGACCCTCGAGAGCGCGACTCCCAACGGAAAAGAAAAGGCTAGGTGGCGAATGGTAAAACCAAGGTTGGGCCTTGCTGGAGGAGTTTTATTCAAAGCAAACTATCAAGGGGTTCCCATTATAACCCAACCGCGTAAGGAACACAAAATTCGGGAACATAACACCGATATGACAGAAACTAGGGCGGCAAGAGTGGAACAAAACACCAGGCATAAGGCTGAGCATTCCACACTTTACCAAGTCTATAGATGCATGAATTAAATAAGAGATATTATGATATCCCAACAAGTAAACATGATCCAACAAGGAACAACATCTCCATGTTCCAACAAGGAACAAACTTCAATCTTCACTTGCAACTAACAACGCTATAAGAGGGGCTGAGCAAAGCGGTAACATAGCCAAACAACGGTTTGCTAGGACAAGGTGGGTTAGAGGCTTGGTTCAACAATATGGGAGGCGTGCTAAGCAAGTGGTAGGTATCACATCATAGGCATGGCAAAAGAGCGAGCATCTAGCAAGCAAAGATAGAAGTGATTTCGAGGGTATGATCATCTTGCCTGAAATCCCGCAAGGAAGAAGAAACGAGTCCATGAAGAAGACAAACGGACGTAGTCGAACGGGTCCTCACAAATGCGACGTTACCGGAACCAACCCGAAGAAGCAACACCGGAAAGAGGCACACAACATAGTAAACAACCAACACACGAACATGGTATGATATGCGGGATGCGGTATGCGGTGCATGTGCATGACTTGCAAAGGAATGATTGAACCTGGCCTCAACATGGAAATCCAAGAGTGCCACTGGAAAGGTGAGGTGATTTCGGTTGAAATCGATATAAAGATCACCGGAATCGGAAGCATGGTTTGGAAATGGCAACCAAAACAAATATGGCACCGGTCTGCGATAATCAGCAAGTGACCATCTAAATGCATCAAGATAAATATGTTACAGCACTCAAACATGACAACAAAATACATGGCAGGGATCCACTCATGAAGCTTAACAGAAGATGAACACTCAGCTACGGCTAATTCTCTCAATAGAAGGTTCAAACAAGCATGGCAAAAGTGCAAACGATAACATGTTTCAGACTTAGTGAAATTAACACAAGTCTGGAATTTATCATCAGGAAGCACAATTTAGAGCATGAAAACTACATGCTACGGGAACATATCATGGCAAAGCAAGGCATGGCATGAAGCTACTCAAATCACTTAACAAAAGTCCTTTAGTGACCTTGAGCAAAAGGGATCAGAAAATACAATTGCAAGCATGTGAACATGGCAAAAACATAAACAGATACAGACTTAGTGAAAAACTGGAGCATGCAAATCAGTTAACGAGTAGGCATGTTTACGAGCTCGATGCACTCACTACAGAGCATGGCATCACAAACTAAGCATACACTCGTCAAGAATACATGGCATAGAAGCTAGACATGTCAAGAACAACAACATAGCATGCACGGATCAATAGCAACATCCTCGGCAAAATCGCTAACAAGTCAACAATCTGCCAGGATTCACTATATAGCAAAAGTAGAGCTTGATTGACTCAAGCTAGGGTGCTCCATAAATGCAAACAAAGACATGGATGGATAGAGCACCACAATGTTAACAAATCATCCTTACTGATCATCCTCAAAAGAGGCACGGATCACTAGGAAACAACATGAACATATGGCATAACGACAAAATCAGGACAAGGACTTAGTGAAATTCTAAGTCCCTGAAATCAGCATTACCGATTATGCTACTTTGCAAGCTTGTGCTAGTCACCACAAATATCACAAAAATACATGGCATACACCCCTGTAAAGATGGCATGGCATATAACAAAACACATGTAGAGCTCAGGATCATAGCGTGGACACAATAATCATGGCAAAAATGACAAAAGTCTATTTGCTGAAACAGATCTGACAAATTACTCACATAGCACTCTTCCAACAGCATTTCGGGCTTCAAGATTAGCTCAAATGAAAGTGATGCAATGAGATGAAACGATGTACTCGTCGAGACTAACATTTTGATATGCTACACGCTCAAATCGGAGCTACAGATGCAGAGTTATGATGCGTTGAAAAATGCAAAATATAACTGGGACTTGGTGGAATTCTCACCCCGCGAGATCTAGGGTTTGCACGGTTTTCAAAGTGACGGCGGATCTGGCCGGTGTTCGCCGGAGAAGGCACGGGGAGGCGGCCGGAGTTGGAAGGAGAGGTCGCCGGCGACGGTTAGACTCGCCGGAGGAGTTGGGGGCACCGGATTTGAGGCCGGGGAGGCCGGGTCGAGCAGGTCCGGCGACGACGTGCTCTCCGCCGCAGCGGCGGCGGCGGTGAGTCTTGCGGGGTGCCGGCGAGGAGCAAGCGGCGGCGGGGCAGCGCTGCTACGGCGGAGCAGGGCGGAGGCGGCGGCCGGCGCCTCTTCGGTGAAGGAACGGCGACGAGGCGCGCGGTCGCGGTCGGGAGCAGGCGCGCGGGGCATTGGGCAGCTCAGGCCCGGAGCGGCTCGGGCGGGCCTCCTGCGGGCTCCGCGGGCCCGGCGGCGCGGTGGGGCGAAATGGGGTGGCACAGGCGCTGAGGTGGCGGGCGCCGATTGGCCTAGAGCGGCGGCGGGGATGACGTGTTGGCGTCTGATTCGCCGGAGAGAGGTGGCCGGCTGGGGTGGACGCGTCCGGCACGGACGGACATGTCCGGCGGCGCGGACGGAGGAGTTTGCTAGGGTTTGAACTGCGCGAAAATTCGGGGAGAGCCACATATTTATAGGTAGAGGGAGCTAGGAGAGTTCAAATGAGGTGCGGTTTTAGGCCACGCGATCGTGATCGAGCGACCGAGATGATGGAAAGGGTTTAGGTGGGTTTTGGGCCACTTTGGAGGGGTGTTGGGCTGCAACACACACGAGGCCTTTTCGGTCCCTCGGATAACCGTTGGAGTATCAAATGAAGTTCAAATGGCACGAAACTTGACAGGCGGTCTACCGGTAGTAAGCCAAGGCCGCATGACAAGTCTCGGTCCAATCCGAAAACGTTTAACACCCGCACACGAAAAGAGGTAGAAAGGGACACCGGGTGACATAGGAGCGCCGGATTGCAAAACGGACAATGGGGAAAATGCTCGGATGCATGAGACGAACATGTATGCAAATGAAATGCACATGATGACATGATATGCAATGCATGACACGCAAGCAATGACAAAGCAACAACAACGAATAACTGGAGGACACCTGGCACATCGGTCTCGGGGCGTTACAACACTCCACCACTATGAGAGGATCTCGTCCCGAGATCTAGAATGGTACCAGAGGAAAAAGAAGAGGAAGAGGTGAGGTGAAACTATGTTGCTTCTTTGACAAACGAGTGATACCGAAGAACCTTGAAAAGGTTAAGCCATTGAAAGAAAGAATTCAACGAAGAAGAACAAAGTTGAAAGCACTCCTGTAGGGAAGATGAATAAGGAAGAACAAATTTGGGCAGCACTCCGAATGAAAAGAAGGAGGATTGAGTAAGAACTTGATAAGATGAGAAGATACATGATGAAATCACAACACACTGCCTCTGAAACTAAAAGATTGGGACAAGGAGTAAGAAAGATCTCGGACAGCACTCCGGTTGAAAAGAAATACAAGGCTTGATAAGGCGAAAAGAACTTGAGCAAAAAGGACAGAACACTCCGGTTAAATGGATAAGCAAAAGAAACAAGCATGATCTTGACAAAACAAAATGATGGGTTGAAAAGAGCAACATCGCAATGTCTCTGGAAGAGAGAAATAGAAGATAGATCATTTAGATAAAAGAATGTAGAAGAAAAAGCCAACTTCTGCTACAAAAGATCTTGAAAATGTATCCTTAGGAGAAGGGTCGAACGGAGTTGTTGGAAAACCAACAACGAAAAGGATAAGCTTGCTGTGGGCTTGTGGAAAACATCTCATAACTATGAGGTGAAATTCCGCCACTAACGGAAACAATGGATTTTGAATTGATATGAATAAGGAGGACAGAAACTATTTCACCGGGAGGATAAAAAGAACTTGGGTCATTTATAAGCACCATAAGTAGCAACAATCCTTAGGGAAGGCTTTAGTTGAAATATAACCCAAGATAACTCCAATGAAGAGATTGATGGATTTAAAATACCCCATTCTCGATAACTTGTGAAACATGAAACATGAACTCAAATTATCAAGAATGACATAATACCATCTCCAATAATATGGTAGAAAGAATTGCACTCCGGATTGCATGAACAAGAATACTTGAGCTCCTTAGAAAAGAATGTTGATGAACACTTCGAGAACGGGTTAAGTCCTTGATGAACTATCATGTAGAACCTCCATGAAGAACTCCGTTAAACAAAAGAATGACCAAATGGAAGGAAAGAGAAGATGAAAACCTAAAGTGAATCCTTGAAATGATTTAGAAGGAGCTTCGCGACGAGACAAAGCAGAAAGGCTTGGAACTCCAGAAAAGAAAGACGAGCACTTGAAACTAAGAATTTAATTATCGTGAACAACCTCCGGAAGAAAA
This sequence comes from Triticum dicoccoides, assembly GCF_002162155.2. Classification (NCBI taxonomy): domain Eukaryota; kingdom Viridiplantae; phylum Streptophyta; class Magnoliopsida; order Poales; family Poaceae; genus Triticum; species Triticum dicoccoides. The sequence continues at coordinate 207,947,193 of NC_041380.1, forward strand.
GATTAACATATGGATGAAACAAGAATAAGAATTACATTATGCTTGTCCTTCATCAATTAAATTGATGATCAACAATGGATTTGGCATACTACTTATTCTCGTAGAAATAATTAAGCGAGATATAGCACAAACTTGAGAAGGTCTTCGACGAATCCACCGGTAGGATTGAAAATAGCAAATGAATTGATATGATAACAAGGTAAGAAGAATCTTGAACGAACCACCGTAAGAATTGAAAATGAATGAAGAGAAGATAAAGAAACACCGGGAAGAATTATAAAATGAACGAGGACGCTTGAGAGGATTTAGATACATGAGAGCAAAGAGATCACGAGCCGATTAGAGATCACTTGAACGAAGCCCCGGTAAGATTGGAGAATGATAACTGAAAGCTGAGAATGAATAAACCTGAATTGGTGGACTCCAGATAGGTGAAAGGAATTCTCACAATCAAAACAATTATAAGAGGATGGCCTTGAACTAGAAACATGAATCTTGAAGAGAATGGAGCAAGATTGAGAGAAAATTCTTCTTCGGTCGTCAAAATCTGAGAATTACGACGAGAAACACCACCGTGAATTGTTGAGATACTTCGAAATGATAAATAGAAAGGTTGAACGAACGATGAAAAGGTTTTGACAGATCATGGAGAAGACATTTGACTGATGATAATTCATTCTTATGTCAAACTTTAAAAGATTTGAGAATAGCTCCGGTAAAAATTGGAAGAGTCAGGTAAGATTCTGGGAAATGACGTGTGGGTTAGGGCCCACTCAAAAGAATCACCGTCGAAAAGATTACTTGAAAAGAGAGGTTGCACCGGTTGAATTAAATGGCTTGAATGAGATAACATCCTCGCAAAAGCTTGAATGGATTGAGAATGGAAACGAATCTTTTGAGATATCTTGAGCACTCTAGAACAATTGAATAGCGGGAAATGACTGAATATAAGGTGCACCAGCATGAAAAACATTTGAAACAAGGAAAAGAATGTGATCAAACACCGAAAGCTTGAATTGAATCCACCGGAGAAGAAAAGAATGAAGAATGATGAACTTGAGGCCCGTTAGAATCTTCATGAGAATCACCGGGTAAGAAGATTGAAGGGAAAAGAATGGAGAGACTTCTCATCCATAAAAGGATACTTGAATAAGAAATCTGAGTCCTTGAAGAAAAAGGGTGGGAGGGTGGGAAAACAAAGACAACTTGGGATGCATGAAACGAACACCGTTGAGAAGAAATGATAATTGATCTAACTGATGTTGAAATGATCGGATCCACTTGAAGAGAAAACACGCTGGTTGAAAAGGGTTGACATGACAATCTCGATTACCAAGAAGGATTAGTATTCACATAGGAATATGAGAACACCACTTAGACAAGGGATGGAATCAACATTTGACTTCGAAGCAACTCGAATACCACAACTCAAAGCAAAACAAAGATTGGCTTGCGGAATAAGCCGGAACAAACATATGATAGAGATTTTGTCCGAAGTTTTCGTGGTGGGGCCTACACGGGCTCGATCGTATAGCACCATCATGTACAAGGCAGTGCACATGACATACGAAGCGTCCCCGAGTCGGCATAGCCAAGGACTCTTTAAGACACAACGAGACCACTGTAAAACCAACCGTGGATAGGCGAACCACTAGACGTCGAACTCCAATCTCATATCATACATCCGTCGGAAAGAAATCCTAGGAGCTACTTGAATTCCCACTTATAAACTCCCGAAATTTCCCGGTTATGCAATCAGGTGTTAGGGATACAGGGGAAGCATAATATCTCACCCAAATCTAGCAAATCCTACATCCAGTTGTATCCATCCTTCAACACATAACCAAGAAAACTTCAGAAATTGTCTACCTCAACCTTCGAAAAGCATCTGTTATACGAGTTATGGCAGTACTCCGGAACTCCCGCCCCAGTACTGGGTGGCGTCGAGGTTATCTCACCAACAACTGCATAAAAGAGATTTTCGATGTCGGCAAAACTAATCTCAGGTATTCCAGAACTGCAATGATAAAATTGTGACGACAACACCTCGGAGCTCAACTCCCCGAGACACTTCCACAACCCCTAAATGATAGGAGGCACCAAGAACAATGTTCTCGTCACAAATCGATCGGAACGATTCCAAGATACACGCGTGATCCTAATTTTTTTTTTGTAAAATTTGAGAAGAGAAGAGTCAAAACTCTACGTCAGGATGCCTCACCACAGCGACGAAGGGACTGGGGAGTAAAAATAATTCCTAACTCTCCGATATATATAATCCTAAATGACTCAAAACATTTTTTTCTAGACTCAACAACGCCAGCTATTCGATCAAGCAGGGGGCTCCTAAGGTCGGGGAAGGCTCTGATTACCAACTTGTAACGCCCTCGATGCGGCTATATCACCCACGTGTCGAAGCACGACTTAGAGGCATAACCGCATTGAAAGCAACGTCGCAAGTGAGGTAATCTTCACACAACCCATGTAATACATAAGGGAAAGAGATACATAGTTGGATTACAATCGCCACTTCACACAAATACATGAATAAAGCATTACATCATCCAGATACAATCAGGGCCCGACTACGGAGCCAAAATAAAAGAAGACTACCCCAAATGCTACACAGATCCCCGATCGACCCCAACTGGGCTCCACTACTGATCGACTAGAACAAAACAACACAAAGAACAAGATCTTCATCGAGCTTCTCCTTGAGCTTGGTTGCGTCACCTGCACGGTCTCATCGGCACCAGCAAACTGGTTTTGGAAGTATTTGTGAGCCACGGGGACTCAGCAATCTCACACCCTCGTGATCAAGACTATTTAAGCTTATAGGTAAGGTAAAAGGTATGAGGTGGAGCTGCAGCAAGCGGCTAGCATATATGGTGGCTAACATACGCAAATGAGAGCGAGAAGAGAAGGCAAAAGCACGGTCGAACAACTATGATCAAGAAGTGATCCTAGAACAACCTACATCAAACATAACTCCAACACCGTGTTCACTTCCCGGACTCCGCCGGAAAGAGACCATCATGGTAACACAGCGGTTGATGTATTTTAGTTAAGATCAACTTCAGGTTTTCTACAACCGGACATTAACAAATTCCCATCTGCCCATAACCGCGGGCATGGCTTTCGATAGTTCAAATCCCTGCAGGGGTGTCCCAACTTAGCCCATCACAAGCTCTCACGGTCAACGAAGGATATTCCTTCTAGCGGGAAGACCCGATCAGAGTCGAAATCCCGGTTACAAGACATTTTGACAATGGTAAAACGAGACCAGCAAAGCCACCCGATTGTGCCGACAAATCCTGATAGGAGCTGCACATATCTCGTTCTCAGGGCACACCGAATTGTCCAAACTTCCGGTAGGCCAGCCCAGAGTTGCCCCAGGTGGCCACCGGTGGCTGACAAGGTGGACCAACACTCAGAGGAGCATTGGCCCGGGGGGGTTAAAATAATGATGACCCTCAAGAGCGCGACTCCCAAGGGAAAAGAAAAGGCTAGGTGACGAATGGTAAAACCAAGGTTGGGCCTTGCTGGAGGAGTTTTATTCAAAGCGAACTGTCAAGGGGTTAATAATAACCCAAGCGCATAAGGAACGCAAAATTCGGGAACATAACACCGATATGACGGAAACTAGGGCGGCAAGAGTGGACCACAGCACCAGGCATAAGGCCGAGCCTTCCACCCTTTACCAAGTCTATAGATGCATTAATTAAATAAGAGATATTGTGATATCCCAACAAGTAAACATGTTCCAACAAGTAAACTTCAATCTTCACCTGCAACTAACAACGCTATAAGAGGGGCTGAGCAAAGCGGTAACATAGCCAAACAACGGTTTGCTAGGACAAGGTGGGTTAGAGGCTTGGTTCAACAATATGGGAGGCATGCTAAGAAAATGGTAGGTATCGCAGCATAGGCATGGCAAAAGAGCGAGCATCTAGCAAGAAAAGATAGAAGTGATTTCGAGGGTATGATCATCTAGCCTGAAATCCCGCACGGAAGAAGAAAGGAGTCCATGAAGAAGACAAACGGACGTAGTCGAACAGGTCCTCACAAATGCGATGTTACCGGAACCAACCCGAAGATGCAACAACGGAAAGAAGCACACAACATAGTAAACAACCAACACACGAACATGGTATGATATGCAGGATGCGGTATGCGGTGCATATGCATGACTTGCAAAGGAATGATTGAACCTGGCCTCAACTTGGAAATCCAAGAGTGCCACTGGAAAGGTGAGGTGATTTCGGTTGAAATCGATATAAAGATCACCGGAATTGGAAGCACGGTTTGGAAATGGCAAGCAAAACAAATATGGCACCGATATGCGATAATTAGCAAGTGACCATCTAAATGCATCAAGATAAATATGCTACAGCACTCAAACATGACAACAAAATACATGGCAGGGATCCACTGATGAATCTTAACAAAATATGAACACTGAGCTACGGCTAATTCACTCAATAACAGGTTCAAACAAGCATGGCAAAAGTGCAAACGATAACAGGTTTCAGACTTAGTGAAATTAACACAAGTCTGGAATTTATCATCAGGAAACACACTTTAGAGCATGAAAACTACATGCTACAGGAACATATCATGGCAAAGCAAGGCATGGCATGAAGCTACTCAAAGCACTTAACAAAAGTACCTTATTGACCTTGAGCCAAAAGGGATCAAAAAATACAATTGCAAGCATGTGAACCTGGCAAAAACATAAACAGATACAGACTTAGTGAAAAACTGGAGCATGCAAATCAGTTAACGAGTAGGCATGTTTACGAGCTCGATGCACTCACTACAGAGCATGGCATGACAATCTAAGCATACACCCGTCAAGAATACATTGCATAGAAGCTAGACATGTCAAGAACAACAACATAGCATGCACGGATCAATAGCAACATCCTCGGCAAAATCACTAACAAGTCAACAATCTGCCAGGATTCACTATATAGCAAAAGTAGAGCTCGATTGACTCAAGCTAGGGTGCTCCATAAATGCAAACAAAGACATGGATGGATAGAGCAACAAACCATCCTTACTGATCATCCTCAAAAGAGGCACGAATCACTAGGAAACAACATGAACATATGGCATAACGACAAAATCAGGACAAGGACTTAGTGAAATTCTAAGTCCCTAAAATCAGCATTACCGATTATACTACTTTGCAAGCTTGTGCTAGTCACCACAAATATCACAAAAATACATGGCAGACACCCCTGTAAGATGGCATGGCATATAATAAAACACATGTAGAGCTCAGGATCATAGCATGCACACAATAATCATGGCAAAAATGACAAAAAGTCTATTTGCTGAAACAGATCTGACAAATTACTCACATAGCCCTCTTCCAACAGCATTTCGGGCATCAAGATTAGCTCAAATTAAAATGATGCAATGAGATGAAATGATGTACTCGTCAAGAGTAACATTTTGATATGCTACACGCTCAAATCGGAGCTACAGATGCAGATGCGTTCAAAAATGCAAAATATAACTGGGACTTGGTGGAATTCTCACCCCGCGAGATCTAGGGTTTGCATGGTTTTCAACGCGGCGGCGGATCTGGCCGGAGTTCACCGGAGAAGGCACGGGGAGGCGGCCGGAGTTGGAAGGAGAGGTCGCTGGCGACGGTTAGACTCGCCAGAGGAGTTGGGGGCACCGGATCTAAGGCCGGGGAGGCCGGGTCGAGCAGGTCCGGTGACGGCGTGCTCTCCGCGGCGGCGGCGGCGACGAGTCTTGCGGGGCACCGACGAGGAGCAAGCAGCGGCGGGGCAGCGCTGCTGTGGCGGAGCAGGGCGGAGGCGGCGGCAGGCGCCTCTCCGGCGAAGGAACGGCGACGAGGTGCATTGTCGCGGTCGGAAGCAGGCGCGCGGGGCACGGGGCAGCTTGGGCCCAGAGCGGCTCGGGCGGGCCTCCCGCGGGCCCGGCAGCGTGGTGCGGCGAAATGGGGTGGGGCGGGCACTGAGGTGGCAGGCGTCGATTGTCCTGGAGCGGCGGCGGGGATGACGTGTCGGCGTCTGATTCGCTGGAGCGAGGTAGCCGGCTGGGGTGGACGCGTCCGGCGGCGCGGAGGGAGGAGTTTGCTAGGGTTTGAACTGCGCGAAAATTCGGGGAGAGCCACATATTTATAGGTAGAGGGAGCTAGGAGAGTCCAAATGAGGTGTGGTTTTCGGCCACGCGATCGTGATCGAATGACCGAGATGATGGAGAGGGTTTAGGTGGGTTTTGGGCCACTTTGTAGGGGTGTTGGGCTGCAACATGCACGAGGCCTTTTCGTTCCCTCGGATAACCATTGGAGTATCAAACGAAGTTCAAATGGCACGAAACTTGACAGGCAGTCTACCGGTAGTAAACCAAGGCCGCATGACAAGTCTGGGTCCAATCCGAAAATGTTTAACATCCGCACACAAAAATAGGTAGAAAGGGACACCAGGTGACATAGGAGTGCCGGATTGCAAAACGGACAACGGGGAAAATGCTCGGATGCATGAGACGAACATGTATGCAAATGAAATGCACATGATGACATGATATGCAATGCATGACACGCAAGCAATGACAAAGCAACAACAGCGAATAACTGGAGGACACCTGGCACATCGGTCTCGGGGCATTACAATAATGGCAAGAGTGATATGTTCAATACCAAGACGAGGTTACCGTTCTTGCTTACGGTATGGTGTCAAAATGGTGGAACGAATACCAAGATGTAGTCGAGGTGGTCGTTGTTGGTGACGCGTCCGTGGCGAAGGTGAGCGACGGTGGTGTTGATGTCGAACCGTACCTAGATACCCGAAACACAAAAGGATACGGAACCACAACTCAAATTCTCAAAACTCGAAGTGGCAACAGGTGTTGGAGTGCGAAACGGGTAAGCAATGGTGGTAGTGTGCAGAAGTGGTGATGGTGTATAGGTGGTAGGAGTGCATAGGCGGAATTGTTGGGTGGTGGTGGTGACTAAACTGAAAAAATATTCAGTTTCGTCAGGGTTCCTCGGACGTCCGGGTTGGGCCGGTCGTCTGCTCATCGAACGTCCGGTGGGGGTCGGACGTCCGGTGCCTAAGCGAAATTCGGGCACAGGATGAACCGCGTGTGTACAAGGTGGAGAGGTCGAATTTTGTCGAATCCGGGTGATTTTGTGGATGGAAAAGGTGGAGAAAAGGGTGAAAAAGTAGACCCACTCAAGTCAAAGAAAATCTATGATCAAATCCAACAAAATTTCAACACACCAACAAATCACAAAAAAAATTGGGGCTATTTTTGTGGGGAATTTTCGAATTAGGGACAAAATCAACAAAAAACTAGGCTAGCAACACAACGGAGAGGCTCCGAAATCATGATCAACGTGGATCTTGATACAAAGATGATGTAGGGTAGGAACCCTAATCGGCCGATCTTTCATGGAAGGAGCGGATCCCGCGATGAACATGAGAAACACGAGGAGGGAAACGAGGGGGAAATCACAAGGGGAACACAATAGAACACTCAAACCAACAAGTATGATCACACATGCGCTAGATCCATGAAACGCAAAGGAAGACATAAGATCCAAAGTCAACAACAGACGATACAAGAGGAAACCGGTCTTCTCCGTGAGGAGGTCTTGATGTTCTTCTCCGCAAGGAGTTCTTGAATTAAAAGGGATCTTCTCCGAAGAGGGGCCGCGGTCTCCCTCGTGGAGTAGATCCAATGTGGTTGAGCAATGCTCTATCTCTAAATATGAACTAAACCAATGCTAACCGTAGCTAGAAGGAATAGGAAGTCTATATATAGTCTTAGTGCAAAAGGGGCGAAGTGGGGGGGGGGGGTACATGGGTTGCGGCTCAACACATGGCAGCGCACAGGTGCCGGACGTCTGGGAGTCACTGGTCGTCTGAAGGGTCGCGAGGGTCCGGATGTCCGTAGATTCGGCTCAGGTGGACTTCGGTCGGACGTCCGAAGTCTGGAGGTCGTCGGTCGTCTATAGCGCTTTGGGAATCCGTAGTTTTGGAAGCGTCGGTCGTCTAGAGAGGGCCGGACATCTGGAGCCTGGAGGTCGTCGGTCGTCCAGAGCCTGGGGACTTCGAGCAGTTCCTCTTCTTGTCCCGTGAACTTGGCGTCCTCACCGTCTTGTCCGTTGAATGTAGTTGGTTCGTGGCATTCCTCCAAGCACCTGATCACACATAGGGTTTCCGCTTGAGGTAGTAGCCAATTCTCATGCATGGTAAGTGGTAGTTCGGAGAGGAGTGGGTTCACCTTAATTTTGAGAGCTCTTGCACATGATCGTGTCATTGGTCCACTAGTCACTTGGGAGACGATGGTAGGTCCATGGTGATGACCTTGGGATGCTCCACATCAGACTTAGCATCCCTAGCAAAGTATTTAGTAGCAAAGTAGTATGGAACTAACAGTAACGATGGAAAAAGTAATAGTAGCAGTTTTGTAGCAATCGTAACAGTGGCAATGGAAAAGTAACTTAAAGATCAATATGAAACGAACTTGCAGGCAATGGATCAATGATGGATAATTATGTCAGATGGCATTCATCATGCAACATTTATAATCTACTAGGGTGACACAGAACTATCTCCAATTCATCAATATAATGTAGGCATGTATTTCGAATATAGTCATACGTGCTTATGGAAAAGAACTTGCATGACATCTTTTGTCCTACCCTCCCGTGGCAGCGGGGTCCTATTGGAAACTAAGAGATATTATGACCTCCTTTTAATAGAGAACCGGACCAAAGTATTAGGACTTAGTGAATATATGAACTCCTCAAACTACGGTCATCACCGGGAAGTGTCCCGACTATTGTCGCTTTGGGGTTGCCGGATCATGACACGTAGTATGTGACTATAACTTGCAAGATAGGATCAAGAACACAAATATATTCATGAAAACATAATAGGTTCAGATCTGAAATCATGGCAATCAGGCCCTAGTGACAAGCATTAAGCATTGCAAAGTCATAGCAACATCAATCTTAGAACATAGTGGATACTAGGGATCAAACCCTAACAAAACTAACTCGATTACATGGTAAATCTCATCCAACCCATCACCGTCCAGCAAGACTACGATGGGATTAGTCATGCACGGCGGTGAGCATCATGAAATTGGTGATGGAGGATGGTTGATGATGATGATGGCAATGATTTCCCCTCTCCGGAGCCCAAAACGAACTCTAGATCTGACCTCCCGAGGAAGAATAAGAGGTGGCGGCGGCTCCATATCATAAAATGCGATGAATCCTTCTCTCTGATTTTTTATCCCTGAACGTGAATATATGGAGTTGGAGTTGAGGTTGGTGGAGCCTCGTGGGACCCATAAGAGAGGAGGACGTGCCCCACAGGGGTGGGCGCACCCTCTACCCTTGTGGACAGGTGGTGGGTCCTTGCTAGTTGATTCTTTCGCCAATATTTTTAAATTTATTCCAAAAATAATCTCCATGAAGTTTCAAGTCATTCTAAACTTTTATTTACGCTCAAAAATAATACCATGGCAATTCTGCTGAAAACAGCGTCAGTCTAGGTTAGTTCGATTCAAATCATGAAAATTAGGGTCCAACACAAGGGCAAAAGAGTTCGGAAAAGTAGATACGATGGAGACGTATCAGGTACACCTTCTACCACAGATCCGACGGCAATATCTTTGTTGCCAAGAATGGAACATTTCTAGAGGAGTTTCTCTTGAAAGAAGTGAGTGGGAGGAAAGTAGAACTTGATGAGGTAATTGTACCTTCTCTCAATTTCTAAAATAGCACATCAGAGAAATCCGTTCACGTGGTGCCTACACCAACTAGAGAGGAAGCTAATGATGATGATCATGAAACTTCAGATCAAGTTACTACTGGACCTTGTACGTCGAACAGAGCACGTTCCGCACCAGAGTGGTATGTTAATCCTGTTCTGGAGGTCATGTTATTAGACCATGACGAACCTACGAACTATGAAGAAGCTATGATCAGCCCAGATTTCGATAAATGGCTTGAGGCCAAGAAATCTGAGATAGGATCCATGTATGAGAACAAAGTATGGACTTTGGTGGACTTGCCCGATGATCGACATGCCATTGAGAATAAATGGATCTTCAAGAAGAAGACTGATCCTGATGGTAATGTCACTGTCTACAAAGCTCGACTTGTCGCAAAAGGTTTTCAACAAGTTCAAGGGGTTGACTACGATGAGACCTTCTCATCTGTAGAGATGCTTAACTCAGTCGGAATCATGTTAGCAATTACCGCATTTTACAATTATGAAATTTGGAAAATGGACGTCAGAACTGCATTCCTTAACGGATTTATTAAAGAAGAATTGTATATGATGCAGCCAGAAAGGTTTTGTCGATCCTAAAGGTGCTAACAAAGTGTGAAAGCTCCAGCGATCCATCTATGGACTGGTGCAAGCATCTCGGAGTTGGAATTTATGCTTTGATGTGGTGATCAAAGCATATGGTTTTATACAGACTTTCAGTGAAGCCTGTGTTTCCAAGAAATTGAGTGGGAGCTATATAGCATTTCTGATATTATATGTAGATGACATATTGTTGATTGGAAATGATATAGAATTTCTAGATAGCATAAAAGAATACTTGAATAAGAGTTTTTCAATGAAAGACCTCGGTGAAGCTGCTTATATATTGGGCATCAAGATCTATAGAGATAGATCAAGACGCTTAATAGTACTTCCACAAAGCACATATGATGTGGAGCATCCCATGTTCATCCCCGTGTACACTCCGACTACTCTCCAAGCCCCAAGTGAACATAAGACGAGACCTCAAGTATACGCCATTGGACACAAGGTGAACTCGCTCCTCTCCGAATCATCACTTTCCACATGTGAGACATGGCTACTACCTCAAACATGTGTGCTATGCATGACAAGGAACCAAGAGGAAGCCCATGGACAAGAAGGCGAGGACTCCAAGTGTGAGGAACAAGAAGAAGAGCTGCGGAAGAAGCTCCAGCCACCGGACGTCCTGTCGGGACCGGACGTCCGACGCCTGAAGACCCACCGGACAACCGGCCCGGACCGGATGACCGGTGATTCTGCACCCGAGCCAAACGAGCGGACGTCCGATGCTAGCGGACGACCGGCGACCGGACGACCGACCACCTCCGGGAATCCGGCACTCCATCGTCCGAGCCAGATCAAGCGGATGTCCGACGTCTACCGGACGTCCGGCCGCCCGTGAGCCACCGGACGATCGGTCATGAGCGGACGTCAGGTACCTGTCCGCACACAGTGTTCGGGCCCGAGGCCCATGTATCCCTCTCCCACTTACACCTTCGTGGACCTAGACTATATATACTCCTCCACCTCCTCCTAGTTAGGGTCAGCATTGGTTTAGCTCATTTTAGAGAGAGAGCATTGCTCATCCACATCGGATCTACTCCACGAGAGAGACCACGGCCCCTCTTCGGAGAAGGTCCCTTTGGATTCAAGACCTCCTTGCGGAGAAGAACATCAAGACCTCCTCACGGAGAAGCCCGGTTATCTTTGTATCGTTCGTTGTTGACTTTGGATCTTGTATCTCCCCTTGTGTTCATGGATCTAGTGCATGTGTAATCATACTTGTTGGTTTGAGTGTTCTCTTGTGTTCCCATTGTGTTTTCCCCTTGTTTCCCTCCTCGTGTTCTTCATGTTCATCGCGGCATCCGCTCCTTTCGTGAAAGATCGGCCAATTAGGGTTCCTACCTTACATCATCTTGGTATCGGAGCCACGTTGATCATGATTTCGGAGCCTCCCCGTTGTGTTTCTAGCCTAATTCTGTTGTGTTCTTCCCCAATTTTTTGGTGATTTGTTGGTTTGACGAAGTTTTGTTTGATTTGATCCATAGATTTTCTTGGTTTCAATTGGACCTAGCGTCTCCCCAAGTTTCCCCATCTTTCACCCACAAAATCTCATCAATTTTGACCCCAAAATCCCCAAATTCCGCCCAAAATCGCGTCCCGGATATCAAATCCCGTGTTGACCCCGACCCACCGGACGACCGTCATTTTACTGGACGTCCGACCTTACCGGACGACCGGAACCTCTAACCCGAGCTGAAATTAGCAGATTTCCGACCCGACCGGACGTCCAGCGACCGGACATCCATTCAGTTCTAGACGTCCGCTACATGTAAAAAACTGACTTCGCTCAAATTTTGTTTCGGCCATAACTAATTCATCCGAACTCCGAGTTTGATGTTCTTTAGCTCGTTTGACATCCCCATTCCCACAAAAATACCATCAACATATTTTGACTCCATCAAAGTTTGTGAATTTTGGCATCTTTGCTAGAGCTTCCACCACATCATCCGCTACACCACCACCGACTTCCGCAACCTAACCAATTTTGTTCCCCATCGCATTAGTGGTTGCTTGAGGAGTGATTTGAGTCTCCTAAGGTGCCTAGGCTACTTAGGGATGGTTGCTTCTTCATCAACCACCACCACCACCATAACTTCCGCATAGTTTTGCTCACCTCACACTCCCGCCACCCTAACTTAACCCAATTTTGTTTGTGTTATGAGTTGTGTCTCCTAAGGTGTTTCGGCTACTTAGGGACCGTGCTTCCAACTCCGACACCGTTTATAGTCCACCAACTTACACTCCATTTCTGCATTGCCTACTCGCATAACCCATCTTTCCACCACCGCATTCCGGCTACCACCATTTGACATTTGAGATTATGAGTTCGCGGTTTTTCCATTTCCTAATGTGTTTCAGCTACTTAGGGATGAGTCTCCATTATCTTGGTATCTCAATCAAGATCACCGCCACTGATCATCGACACAGACGGTAACCTCCATATCATCTTGGTATTGTGGTATCCCTCCATTGTATATTCCCTTGCCATTGCATTGATAACCCCTAGCCCATTTTGCGTCACTTGCCTATCGAGACTAGCCATTTGAGTATTGCCGGCAACATTACTTGTGCACATTAGTGATCTACACCATAAATTGCATACATACCATTCCATATCGGTATCATCTTGGTATCATATCATCCTTTGTGCCACAAGTTTGTTTCTGCATATATACAATTGCTATCTTGGTTTGTGCATTGTGCAAAAGTGGCCATACAAAAAAAGAATAAGCTTTTAAGCAAAAGAGAAAGGGCAAGGAAGCTTGTAAGCAATAGACATAGCATCATACCACATTGTCATCTCCGATCATCTTGGATCATACCACCGGAACATACATACATAGCATACTTGGGATAGAAAGTTCATACATTTTGCATCTTATAGGTTGTGCACAAATGTCATATCCGCCTATTGAGCAATCGTCCTAGAGTCTCTCTTGAGTTATGAAACATGAGCATTTTCTGTAGATTCCACATTTTGTGCTCATCCTTGGTTGCACGACCCCATTTATCTATCCGTGTGTGTGTTTCCGTGTGCCACATATTGCTATTGGTCTACTTGTTTCACTTGCGAATTTGTGAATCTCTTTCAACATTATTGACTCTTGCTAACATTTTCCATCAAATGTTTTGTGCCACTATCCTTACCGAGCTCCACCATAAGCCTTAATTGTGTAGGTGTGAGAAACCGACAAGAATTCGTACCAATTGTGCTATTTCCTTGTCCACATTGGAGTGATCATTGATCCACTTTCAACTTCGGTCAAGGTACATTTGGTATTCGTTCTTCTCTTTCTACCACTCACATTTTTCTATTGGAGGGATGGATAGGCAAGGCAGTTCATCTCCGGTCTTCCACAACAACGACGGCGTGAACAACTACATCACTAAAGCGTCAATCCTCGATCTACAACGACAAATGCAAGGCGCACAATCAAGATTGCGAGAGCGCATAGAAAACCTCTCCATCGACATTCGTCACTCTGAAGCAAGGAAAAGGGACTACATCGACAACAAGCTTTCCGCACAAAAGGAGGAGCAAGATGCAAGGATGGAGGAGATTCGGACCTTGTTGATCAACCGTTTGACGCGTCCATCAACAGAAAATCGTTGGGACGAATGCTTTTCCCAATCTTTCACGGTACAAAGTCACCAGGAACGATGTGGCGCTCGCAATCTTGTAGATGTAATCACCACAGAAACAACACACACACCTGAGAGAGGAAGTACATGGACGATCCTCCACGGATCAGCAACAAACTAGAGATGGCGCCTCTAATCCCTTGCCAAAACACAAAGCAATAATTAGAGCTCCATGACAAAATAAAACTACGGGAAGATACCTCGGCTTGCTTTTCCTCTGTTACAGAACGAAAACAACCTAAAAACTCCCCTAACAGGATCGATCCAAAAGGTATATATAATACGGCGGCAGGCTAGCAGGCAAACCGTATTAGATTAGTACTCTAAATAATAAATCCTAACCGAATCCTACACTTATTTAATTAATGATTAACAACCGGCCATTAGGCACGGCAATTAGGCACGCAAGCCTCTAGCCTTTTATAACAAAAAAACAGGTACGTGTTGGATTAGGCACTAGGGCATGCACGATTACTTGCATGTACAAGCTTCTCCCGATTGAAATTAACACGTCCCTTTGTAGCTGGAACAGACATACGCACAGAGCCCGGGTAGTTCGAGCCTCCCTTCGGTTATGCATCTTCTTTGACAACGTTGCCGAACTATGCAGTAGGCACCTTGTACCTCTGCTTGTGAACAATATTTTCATGTCGTCGCGTAGATGTTTCAAACCCTGTTGACCGCGAGACTTGTTGACATAGTACAGGCACAATATACTTGGCCTTTCTTCCTTTGTTGACAGTATTAACAAGAACGGCACCGACGGCACATAGGGTTGCATCATCCTCCCTTCCTTGAAAGGAAATCGTCCTCGGTTTCGCTGTATACCTTGCAGTTTTCTTCTTGGACACTTCTATTGTACAATTTATTTCTTTTGCATCTTTGGGAAGTACAGCATAGAACTCACCCTTATGCATAAAAGTGTACCTGTTTGTTCGCCCGTGATGAAGAGCGTTAACATCATGCTGCCACGGACGCCCCAAAATAAGGTGACAAACATGTAGTGGCATAACATCGCATTCCACTTTATAAACATAGCCATCAACACAAAAAGGGACCTTCACCCTGTGAGTAACCTTCACTTTTCCCACATCATTGATCCACTTCATATAGTATGGTTTTGGACGCTCCCATGTTGGCAACAAAAGTGACTCCACCACATCCTTGCTAATCATGTTGCTAGCATTGCCACCATCAATTATCAGTTTGCAAACTTCTCCCTTGATGGTACATGCAGTTTGAAAAAAAACTCCACCGTTGTCCTTGTTCAACAATGGCCTTGTCATCTCGCCGGACCTTATGTGCTAGCAAACTCTCCATATCAGGATCATCTTGAGGATAACATAATATGGTATCACCATGACCTCTTTCGATTCCATCCTCTAACTTAGACGTATCATCTTCAGGTTCAAAAATATATTCTGCATCAACAAGTAGAACCCTTCGTTGATTGGAACATTCATGCTTCATGTGTCCATGTCCTCCACACTTGTGGCAAATAATATTACGATGATGCGATGATGTCGCACTAGATGAAACCTGAGAAACCTCCTTTGGCACAGCCGCCACTTTGCTCTCTTCAATGCTTCCTGACTTATAAGGAGTCGGCTTAGCACTAAACCCACCATCAATAGGTGATGAACCATGTCGCCCACTGTTGTAAGTTGGACGAGTCTCCGAAACTTGCTTCTCCGATACCGAACATTCAGCACGCTCCGCTTGATGAAGCAACTCATGAATATCATTATATTGCATTAAATCAACACGGTCATGAATCTTTTCTTCTAACCCCTCAAAGAAACGTACCATGGTCGCGTCTATAGACTCATGCACAACTGTATGGATCATAAAAACTCGCATCTCTTTGTAGCACTCATCAACTGATTTTGTGCCTTGCACTAGACGACGCAGTCTACTATGAAGCTGACGAGTGTAATAAGCAGGAAAAAAACGTTCCCTCATGATTCTCTTCATGTCAGCTCATGTCGCTGGTCGCTCATGAGTATGGTTCTTATTATCCCACCATACAAGAGCATACTCTATAAATTCGATCGATGCAACACGAACCTTCTTCTCTTCGGAGTAGTTGTGACCATCAAAAATCTGATTTACGCGCATCTCCCACTCCAAATATTTCTCCGGGTCAGCACAACATCCCAAGAATTCAGGTATGGTTATCTTGATTCGACCCAAACCATCATCCTCGTGGGCACCATTTCCGCCATAGTCACGGCGCCGCCCAGCATGACGATGAGCCCCAACATCATGTCGCGGCCGGTGAGGTAAGCCTCCAGGGGCATTGGGATCCTTAGGAAAATCACCATCATCGTCGTTGTCGCGGTCACGACGGTGTCGCTGTGAGCGGGACTGTCAGGGTGCCACATCTCTCGCCTGAACGCGCTGAACTGTTGCGGTGAGCCGATTAAGACTCTCGGTCACCACCTATAGAGTATCAGTGCGCTATCAGTCGCTGGCAGTCAAACGCTTGTTCAATCCGTCCTCGACGCCTACAATATTTCCAGACAACTCCTCCACCCTTGTCCCAAGCTTCTTGTTGGCTCCCTTGATCGCCATCAGATGAATACGCAAATCATCACTTATCTCCAAACCCTCCAGAAGCTCATCGACCTCCTCATGATCAGATTTGTCATAATGCGAGTTCACCATCTTTCAAAAAGTTGAATCAAATATCAGGAAAAACAATTTGTACCATGATCAACCTTGCTCTGAATACCTCTTGATGCGTCCGTCAAAAGAAAATCGTTGGATCGAATGCTTTTCCCAATCTTTCACGGTACGAAGTCACCAGGAACGATGTGGCGCTTGCGATCTTGTAGATGCAATCACCACAGAAACAACACGCACACCCGAGAGAGGAAGGACGTGGACGATCCTCCACGGATCAGTAGCAAACTAGAGATGGTGTGTATAATCCCTCGCCAAAAACACAAAGCAATAATTAAAGCTCCTTGACAAAATCACGCTACGGGAAGATACCCCGACTTGCTTTTCCTCTGTTCCAAAACCAAAACAACCTAAAAACTCCCCTAACACGATCGACCCAAAAGGTATATGTAATACGATGACAAGCTAGTAGGCAAACCGTATCAGACTAGTACTCTAAATAATATATCCTAACCGAATCCTACACTTATTTAATTAATGATTAACAACCGGCAATTAGGCACGGCAATTAGGCACGCAGGTCTCTAGCCTTTTCTAACAAAAAAACATGTATGTGTTGGATTAGGCACTGGGCCGTGCACAATTACTTGCATGTACAAGCTTCTCCTGATTGAAATTAACATATCCCTTTGTAGCTGGAACATATGTACGCAGAGAGCCTGGGTAGTTCAATCCTCCATTTCGTTCTGCATCCTCTTTGACAACGTTGCCGAACTGTGCAGCAGGCACCTTGTACCTCTACTTGTGAACAATATTTTCATGTTGTTGCGTAGATGTTTCAAACCCTATTGACCGCAAGACTTGCTAACGTAGTGCTAGCACAATATACTTGGCCTTTCTTCCTTTGTTGACAGTATTAACAAGAACGGCACTGACGGCACATAGGGTTGCATCACCGTTCTTCCCCGTCCTCAAGGCAACGACGTTCAAGTCACAAGTCTTCAGAGTGCAAAAATGATGCAAGCGCAAGTCTTCCACGTCCACATCTCCATGGAGACCACCATCACGTTCGTGATCCACCTCGTCATGAAGGGCAAGTCACCTCCAAGCAACATGTGCACAACGACGACGAACGACATGTAGTACGAGCTCAAGTGTGACAACGACACCATCATCATGAAGATGCTCGCCAAGCGCAAATGTATAAATCCCAAGAAGCTCTACCTCACGCCAAGGCCAAGCCTCAAGAGCATAAGAGAAGACCGCGAGACAAGCACCACCAAGAGCATGCTACGGCTACTACCACCACCACTTCAGCATCTTCTCCTATTGTTCTCAAGGCATCTTCGCCTTCGTACGTACGGCATATTCGCCTCCTTCCCATGAGTTCGCCTACATCGACATCTTCAAGTACAAGGCGACCACCTATGAGTGAGGGCGACACTTCCATCTTCGGAAGCCCCTCAAGGAAGATGGCCGAGCATGGGAATTTCCCTTCGGTCATGGAGACAAGCTACGAGGTGCCACATCATATGAGCCTCCAACAACAAGATGGTGACAAGAAGGTCGAGCAAGGGCCATCCCCTTCGACCACGGCGACGAGCATGAACATCTTCAACAACATGAAGACGGCGCCCATATTGGGCTCATACTCTGAGTCAAGCTACGAGACTGCACATGAGACCTTATCTTTGGTCTTACAGGAGAGTGATGATGTGCCATCTTCATCCTTCGTCCACGGCTACAACTACGACATGATTGAGCATGGAGAGATTTGCACCAACATCCCTCCGACACCCACATATAAAGAGATGCCCCAATTCCCGTGTGAGGAGAGCCACCCCACCATGAGTGATATGAGTAACTCCACCATTTGTGATATTGAGTACATTTCCTATGAGAGGATGAGTGTGACCACCACTAGCCCCACACTTGAGGTCATCCAAGAGGGAGTGAGTGAGGTAGTTGACACAGCACGTGAGGCCACTATGATTCCTAGCGACTTAACCTCTACTCCGAGTGTGTTTTCTTCTTTGGTGCTAGGTCTCCTACATGATGACATGCCTATCCTTGACGAGTCCATATCTCCAATGGAGACAACGATGGCCATGGTGGAAGAAGATGCACCCCCACATGGTTCCATCAAGATCAAGATGACCATGACTTGGTCTTTGACACCTCACCTACACCACATGAGCGATTCTCCAAAGGTAACATAGGTGATGGTGCTTCTCTTTTCCCACTAGTGGACTATTTTATGAATGATTGCTTGCATGATGTTGACACACCTATTCCTATGCTTCATGCTAGTGTGACTTCTTCATGTCATGACTTACCTATTTATGATAAATATGATAATGAGCATGTTGATTTGCCTAGTTGTGATTCTATGCTCCATAGGATATCATGTAAAAATTCTATTGGTCACATCATGTTCAACAATCCTTTAAACTTTTCATATGCTATGAGTGAGATCTCCCATATTGCATTATTTCAATCTCAAAATAGTAGCTATGCATGCCCCATTCAAATAAATCCCATTTGCAATTATCGCATAGATGACGAGATGATGGTCATTGGCTTTTGTTTTTCATGTGATGATATTGCCACGCTTCCTTTACATGATTTGCGCAATTCATCTACTATGCCATGCCATGATCACAATGTTCCAAATATGCATTGTTTTGAATGTTGTTAATATTCTCCGTGTGATGTTTCCATTAATGCTCATGATGAGACCCCCATAGTTCCCTCATACATATTAGGATATTTTGATGCATTCCATACATTGCATGATTCTCATAATTGCTTGCACCGTATGCATTCCATGAATAACAATGCTCTACATATTTCATGTGATGCATTACACAATTTGAGTCTCCATTATGCTTTACATAACAAAAAACCTATCATGATGGATGACATGTTTCTATATCACGCATCTCATTTATTTGAGCACTGGATATTTTGTTCTAACCAACACAAACACGTGCGCATCATGATGGATGATGTGTACATCTACCACGCACACATAATTTTCCCTTTGTCTTTGATTTGTGTAGGTACTCATGTATACTCGTCAACCTCTCAATCCCAAGAGTTGACGAAACAAGCTCTTGAGAGCAACGACGACTTGGGATCACGTGAACTATTCTTCCCACCGTTCTCTTCGTGCAACGACTACGTGCATATCTTTTACTTGGCTCTCACACGGCTATGGGCTATTTACCATTTCTCACCTTATGCCCATTATATCGTGTTCACTTTGCATGTTATGCCTATTTATATGTCTTTGCCATGCAATTGTGACCCTTGCTTGCATTTACCCATGATTCACCATTTTACTACGCATATGTATATTTGCATGCTTGGTGGATATACTTGTTGCTTTTGCCATGTTTATCATGTGCCTCATGCTATTGTTTCTTGTTGTGATGGGAGAGTCATGATGTCCCATTGCTATTTAAATATGGCCTCTCGCCAATAGATTGATGATATTTTGCTCATATCTTGCCTACATGCTTGTGATATATCTTGTGCATTATTCATGTCTACCATTTGCACACATGACATACTTGACATGATTCCTTCTAGTATGTTGCATCTTCGCACTACTAGCTTGCTTGCCTTGATTCATATGATTGCTTGCTTTGTCGCATCACGCATGTTCCATTATTACTTGCTTTCTTGGGTTGATCACGTATATGTTCATGCCTCTCACATAATATATTTTGTTCATTGTCACTTGCCTCCAATTGTTGCATCTATGCTTATTGATCATGGAGACTTGGACACTTTACTTGTGATGCATGCTTGCTTGTTTGAGCCTATTGTATTTGGTTGTTCTCGCATCATATGCTTCCATACTATGAAATTCTCCCTTGTCCTTTCTTATGATGAGCATGATGCATCCACTTGTTGGGTATTTTACCACACGAATGATAGGTTTTGCATCTCCGCTAACGTCATTTGTTTTTCCGAGTGTTTGTCATGTTCTTTCATTTTGAAGGATTCACAAGCCGATACCATCATGAGACAATTTGGTCATGAGAAGGCATACACGATGTGCAACACCAACATTTCTGAGAATCTCCTAAAGGTGAACTCCTTCCCTTTGAGCTATCCTCAAATATGCATATTGGATGGGCACTCTTTCATTGTTGTTTCCTTCTTGTTGTCTACATGGTACATCTGGCGAACGAAGGAGAGACATTGAAGATTGGCTCTATGGACCTTCGCATTGAGGAGCGCTCGGACTTATTGGAAGCACCTTCGAACCTCACTCATGCTACGACATCGAGCATTGGTACACCAACACCTCCATATTTGTTGATTGTGCTCACACATGTCATGCTCATTGGACATCTCACACTCATGAAAAATTTGCATCTTATGCATGGATTGACTGATATAATGATTGCCTTGTTGCATCTTGTATTCCCATGTCATCCATGATATATGAGCTTGTGCATTTTCTTAGCAAATTTGTTGTGATCTTTCTTGATGGCATATTCATACATCATGATCATATTTCCCATCATCAATTGCATGATCACATACTCATTTTGAGCACCCATTACCATGTTCATGCTTTTGATAAACTATCCCATTATGACATCATTTTGCACCGTGGTTGCATTGATCATATTCACAATACATTTGTATGCACAATGAATGCTTTTGCTCCCATGAATGCCTTGCATATCATTCTATATCATCTTCATAAGCTTCATGCGCTTTGTCACGAACAATCTTGCCAAACGGACTCATTCTTCTATGATGGACACTTTGTGTGTGCTAACCATTGTATTTCCAAGTGTACTTTGTGTATGCTCATTTTGCATGAACCACATACCGGAGACACCTTGGAGTACATGGATTGCACCATGCGTTCAACTCCGTCCAACTACAAGTCCGTCCATGACAACCATTTCCATGGTGATGAGGATCACGATATGAGGTCAGATCTTTCCCAGGGGGGGAGATGATGTGGAGCATCCCACATTCATCCCCATGTACACTCCGACTACTCTCCAAGCCCCAAGTGAAATAAGACGAGACCTCAAGTATACACCACTGGACACAAGGTGAACTCGCTCCTCTCCGAATCATCACTTTCCACATGTGAGACATGGCTACTACCTCAAAAATGTGTGCTATGCATGACCAGGAACCAAGAGGAAGCCCATGGACAAGAAGGTGAGGACACCAAGCGCGAGGAACAAGAAGAAGAGCTGTGGAAGAAGCTCCAGCCACCGGATGACCGGTCGGGACCGGACGTTCGACGCCTGAAGACCCAGCGGAAGACCGGCCCAGACCTGACGACCGGCGATTCCGCACCCGAGCCAAACGAGCGGACATCCTACGCCAGTGGACGACTGGCGACCGGACGACCGGCCACCTCCGGGAATACGGGACTCCAGCGTCCGAGCCAGATCAAGCGGACGTCCGACGTCTACCGGACGTCTGGCCGCCCGTGAGCCACCGGACGACCCGTCCTCAGCGGACGTCCTGTATATGTCTACGCACAGTGTTCGAGCCCGAGGCCCATGTATCCCTCTCCCACTTACCCCTTCGTGGACCTAGACTATATATACTCCTCCACCTCCTCCTAGTTAGGGTCAGCATTGGTTTAGCTCATTTTAGAGAGAGAGAGAGCATTGCTCATCCACATCGGATCTACTCCACGAGAGAGACCGCAGCCCCTCTTCGGAGAAGATCCCTTTGGATTCAAGACCTCCTTGCGGAGAAGAACATCAAGACCTCCTCACGGAGAAGACCGGTTACCTTTGGATCTTGTATCTCCCCTTGTGTTCATGGATCTAGCACATGTGTAATCATACTTGTTGGTTTGAGTGTTCTATTGTGTTCCCCTTGTGTTTTTCCCTCATTTCCCTCCTCGTGTTCTTCGTGTTCATCGCGGGATCCGCTCCTTTTGTGAAAGAGTGGCCGATTAGGGTTCCTACCCTACATCAACATACCTTGAAAAAGTTTTGAAGAAGTTCAAAATGGATTAGTCAAAGAAAGGGTTCTTGCCTGTGTTGCAAGGTGTGAAGTTGAGTCAGACTCAAAGCCCCGCTATTGGAGAAGATGGAGAGAAAATGAAAGTCATTCCCTATGCCTCAGCCATAGGTTCTATCATGTATGCTATGCTGTGTACTCGACCTGATGTGTGCCTTGCCATAAGTCTGGCAGGGAGGTACCAAAGTAATTCAGGAGTGGATCACTAGATAGCGGTCAAGAACATCCTAAAGTACATGAAAAGGACCAAGGATATGTTTCTCGTTTATGGAGGTGAGAAAGAGCTCGTTGTAAATGGTTATGTTGATGCTAGCTTTGACACTGATCTGGATGACTCTAAGTCACAAACTGGATACATATTTATATTGTAGTGTGGAGCTGTCAGTTGGTGTAGTTCCAAGCAAAGCGTTGTGGCCGGATCTACGTGTGAAACGGAGTACATAGCTGCTTCAGAAGCAGCAAATGAAGGATTCTGGATGAAGGAGTTCATATCCGATCTAGGTGTAATACGTAGTGCATAGGGTCCAATGAAAATATTTTGTGACAATACTAGAGCAATTGCCTTGGTGAAGGAATCCAGATTTCAAAAAAGAATGAAACACATCAAAAGACGCTTCAACTTCATCCGTGATCAAGTCAAGGAGGGAGACATAGAGATTTGCAAAATACATACGGATCTAAATGTAGCAGACCCGTTGAATAAGCCTCTTCCACGAGCAAAACATGACCAACACCAAAACTCCATGGGTGTTAGAATAATTACAATGTAATCTAGATTATTCACTCTAGTGCAAGTGGGATACTTAAGGAAATATGCCCTAGAGGCAATAATAAAGTTGTTATTTTACATTTCCTTATTCATGATAAACGTTTATTATTCATGCCAGAATTGTATTGATCTGAAACCTAAATGTCGGATTCGTGGTTCCGGCAAACCCTTGAGGTTCAAACTCTGGGGTGCGCACGAAGATCTGTCTCTTCCTAGCTCGCTCTCGCAACGATCTCAAGGCCTAGCTCGTCGAACCCAAGGAACAAGAGACACGAGGTTTATACTGGTTTGGGCCACCGTTGTGGTGTAATACCCTACTCCAGTGTGTTGTGGTGGATTGCCTCAAGGGCTAAGGATGAATTAGTATAGTGGATGAACAGCCTGCTAAGGAGAGGTGTTCTTGAGCTCGATGAGCTGGTGAGATGGCCTTGGTGGAGTGGATCCGATCCAAGATGAGCCGGTCCTGACTACGATGGAGGATAGTCCTATTTATAGAGGCCCCGGTCCTCTTCCCAAAAGTTAGGCGGGAAGGGATCCCACAATGACCAATTTTCAAGGGGGATAACTAGTACAAGTTATTCTGACAAAAGGTGGTCTTCGCCTGCCAAAGGTACTGGTGGTGATGCAGCTATAGGCTCCGTGGTGACCTCTGTCCTTCCGTCCTACTGGTCTTGGTCTTGTTGCACCAATATGGAAACCTTTGCCTGATGCCTTGGGACTCCTCGCCTACACCCTAGCTCGCTCCCCTGCTTCCTAGGGGCTAGTGGATCCGCTACCGACTAAGGAGAAAGGCTTGGTGGGGCGGAGCCGGCCGTACAACACATGAAGCAAGCCGAAAGCTTCCACGGAGAGAACATTGAGGCCAACCCCACCATTGATGATCGTCTTGGTCATGGCGACGTTGCAGATGGTGGGTGTGCAGAGCATTGGGAGCACGCCCGAGGCAGCGGTGGTAGTGGGGTGGTCCCCTGAGTCGAAGGTGAGGTCGGCCTTGGGCGCCGCCCACCCTGGAGGGGCTCCCTGCTACACAGAGGCAGCGTCGATCTGGCAGAAGAACTACTTGACATGGCAGTCCAAGGGCGGTGCCCGCGAGCCGCCGAGGAGGGTCGTGACGGTGACAGGCGCCGACGCCACGAAGCGCGCGACGAAAAGGTCGCACGGCTCCTCCCAAGAAGCCACACAGGATCCTGGCAGGTTGAGCAGCCAGGCACGCGGCGCGCTAGTGAGGGCCATGGGGAACCAGTTGGCCATGACCTTGTCGTCGCCTCCAGCCTCCAGAACGGCCTCCTCGTATGCTAGCAGGATGGTCGACGGATCCGCCGCGCCGTCATAGCAGGGTGGCATCTTAGGCCTGAACTTGTGCGGCCACTACACCCGCCGTAAGGAGGGGGTGAGGGCCGTGAGCCCCATGGCGCCGTCGCGGGCGTGCGTCGGTCCAGTCGGAGGAGCGGCGCCAGCCATGGGGGACCGAACAGGGAGGTGAAGATGGTGGAGGAGCGAAGCTTTGGCGCACTCCTACCTGGCGCGCCAAATGTCAGATTCGGGATTTCGGCAAACCCTTGAGGTTCGAACTCTAGGGTGCGCACGAAGATCTCTCTCTTCCTAGCACTCTCTCGCAACTATCTCAAGGCCTAGCTCGCCGAAACCAAGGAACAAGAGACATGAGGTTTATATTGGTTCGGGCCACCATTGTGGTGTAATACCCTACTCGAGTGTGGTGTGGTGGATTGCCTCGAGGGCTAAGGATGAATCAGTATAGTGGATGAACAACCTCCTGAGGAGAGGTGTTCCTGAGCTCGATGAGCTGGTGAGATGGCCTTTGTGGAGTGGATCCGATCCAAGATGAGCCGATCCTGACTATGGTGGAGGCTAGTCCTATTTATAGAGGCCCCGGTTGATAGAGGCGAAGGTGTCCTGATGTTTCGATGAGATAGGTATCATTTTCTGTGGGAGTCGACTTTGACGATCCGACTACGAATGTTCGAAGACGTCGCGCCTTAGAAATCACTAAACCAACTTCCGAGGGTTATTGACCACGCCGGAGCACAATCAACTGGACCACGAGGGTCTATTTCCTGTGAGCAAACGAAGAACAAGCAAGAAACTGAGATTGCAATCAGGATATTGCGAATAAAGAGGAAAGCTTTATTAATGAAGGTGGGGTTCTGTGACGTCTTGGTCTAGTTGTTGGACACAAACGAAGTATGCGAAGTTGTAGCTATGGTGAACTTTTAATCTAAACAAAACTCAAGTCTAAATGGTGCATTAAGGGATGTATTTATAGGGGAAAAGAGAGGGGATTTCATCCACCCTTGGCAAGGTGGGACTAAAACAACTCCTAAGTCGCTTCCCCTACAATATGGACTCTAAAAATAGCCAAATGAGATGGATTTCAAAAATACATGGGCCTAGCCCAAAACTAAGGTGACACGGCACCAATAATAAGCTATGGACGAAATTTTTGAATGATGTATATTTCATCCATCTTCTTGTATGTCATCATGGTGGCTTCAAAGTGCGGAAATCTCCCTCGGAAACTCCATTCTTGTTCCCTTCGTGCGCGCCTTCATCATAGTGCTTGATCATGCTCCAGTGTTCATTCTTCTTATCCATACTAGGTGCTTCAACTGTAAGCAACACAAATATCCCATTAAGCCTCCTCCATGAGATTGCTGCAAAAGCAACAAACGAAGAGAAGACTTAGGGATGCAAAGCTTGTTAGGTCTCATAAGATATCCATATTTGATGTAATAGTGTTCCCAAGAGGTGTGCGTCAAACACTTGGCATAAGGAGTAGCAAAAGTAGGATCGTGCTCATACAAGTCTTTCATATGCTCAAAGCCAATGACATCCAATTCAAGTTGAGTAACAAGTATGCATATGCGGGAAAGGGCATCTGCCACAATGTTATCCTTACCTTTAATGTACTGGATGACATAAGGAAATGACTCAATAAATTCACTCCATTTAGCATGACACTTGTTCAACTTGGTTTGGCCTTAAAGATACTTGAGCGTTTCATGATCGGTATGAATAATGAATTCATGAGGGCAAAGATAGTGTTCCCATTCATGCAAAACACACACTAAATCATAGAGCTCTTTTTCATAGATGGGGCAATTGAGTTGCGCTCCGGAAAGTTTCTCACTAAAGTAAGCTATGGGGCGCTTCTCTTGTGTTAACAAACCTCCTATGCCATTACCACAAGCATCGCAATGAATCTCAAAGGGTTTGTCAAAGTTGGGTAATGCAAGCATGGGAGCATGAGTAAGAAAATTCTTAAGCTCATTGAAAGCGGTATCTTGGGATGGTCCCCAAACAGAAGGTGCATTCTTCTTGCTCAAAGCATGTAAAGGAGAAGCAATGGCGCTAAAATCTTTCACAAAGCGACGATAGAAACTCGCGAGGCCAAGAAAGCTACGCACTTGTTGCAAGTTGGTTGGTTGGGGCCAAGTCTTAATAGCATTGATCTTGGAATCATCTACATGAACACCCTTAGAAGATACAACAAAACCGAAGAAAATGAGCTTGTCAGCGCCAAAAAGGCATTTCTCCATATTAGCATAGAGATGTTGTAACGCCCCGGACACACCCGCCGGTGGTCGTTACTCCTGGCCCCACAGATCAATACTAGTCTTTTCTGTGCACTTAGTCCTCACTCGTGCACACCCGGGAGCAACTTCCCGGCTGGTCACCCATCCTGACACTACTCCAAGCTGAGCACACTTAACTTTGGAGTTCTGTCCGAATGGGCTCCCGGAAAAGAAGGAATTCCTTATTGATATGAGTAGTCTATCATCCCTAATAAGCCAGGCTATCACATACACCCGCACTCAGAGGAACCGACATACTCGTGGGGCCACAGGAACGTTCCCTCTTGGCACAAACGTCTGTTCTTCAAGTCCGGTACATGTGCCACGTCGGGTGCCACGACGGGTCACAAACGTCATGAACAACATGACCATGCACCTGTCCGCAACCATCCGTGTAACCGCGAGGGTCGGCTCTGATACCAACTTGTAACACCCTCGATGCGACTATATCTCCCACGTGTCGAGGCACGACTTAGAGGCATAATTACATTGAAGGCATATGTCGCAAGTTAGGCAATCTTCACAACATCCCATGTAATATAAATCATAAAGGGGAGATAACATAGTTGGCTTACACTCGCCACGTCAATCAAGCACATAAACAACATTACATCAACCAAACACTCATGGTCCGACTACGGCACCAACATAAAAGAGAACCCAACATGCGACACGGTCCCGATCACCCCCAACTGGGCACCACTACTGATCATCAGGAATGGAAACATAGTAACGTTGAGAGTCCTCGTCGAACTCCCACTTGAGTTCAAACGCGTCTCCTGGAGCGGAATCATCGGGCCCAGCATCTGGTGTAATAGTAATCTGTGAGCCACAGGGACTCAGCAATCTCGCACCCTCGCGATCAAGACTATTTAAGCTTATAGGTAAGGCAAGGTAAAAATATATGTGGAGCTGCAGCAAGCGACTAGCAAGTATGGTGGCTATCCTGTTCGCAAAGGAGAGCAAGAAGAGGAGGCAAAGCGCGAGCGGGAAACTAGAGAGCAACCTGCGCAAACATTACTCCAACACCGTGTCCACTTCCCGGAGTCCGCCGAGAAGAGGCCATCACGGTAACACACTCAGTTGATTCATTTTAATTAAGTTAAGGTTCAAGTTATCTCCAACCGGACATTAACAAATTCCCATCTGCCCATAACCGCAGGCATGGCTTTTGAAAGTTCAAATCCCTGCAGGGGAGTCCCAACTTAGCCCATGACAAGCTCTCACGGTCAACGAAGGAATAGACCTCCTCCCAAGATGTTCCGATCAGGCTCGGTATCTCGGTTCTTCAAGACACTTCGACAGGTTAAAACAAGACTAGCAACACCGCCCGAATGTGCGGACAAATCCCGATAGGAGCTGCACATATCTCTTTCTCAGGGCATACTCAGATAGGTCAAGCTACTAGTAGAACCAACCCTCGAGTTTCCCGGAGGTGGCCCCGCAGGCTGCCTGGTTCGGACCAACACTCAGAGGA
>NC_041380.1:207975702-207978627 GCF_002162155.2 Triticum dicoccoides
GAAACTAGAGAGCAACCTGCGCAAACATTACTCCAACACCGTGTCCACTTCCCGGACTCCGCCGAGAAGAGGCCATCACGGTAACACACTCAGTTGATTCATTTTAATTAAGTTAAGGTTCAAGTTATCTACAACCGGACATTAACAAATTCCCATCTGCCCATAACCACGGGCACGGCTTTCGAAAGTTCAAATCCCTGCAGGGGAGTCCCAACTTAGCCCATGACAAGCTCTCACGGTCAACAAAGGAATAGACCTCCTCCCAAGACGTTCCGATCAGGCTCAGTATCTCGGTTCTTCAAGACACTTGGACAGGTTAAAACAAGACTAGCAACACTGCCCGAATGTGCCGACAAATCCCGATAGGACCTGCACATATCTCTTTCTCAGGGCACACTCAGATAGGTCAAGCTACGAGTAAAACCAACCCTTGAGTTTCCCCGAGGTGGCCCCGCAGGCTGCCTGGTTCGAACCAACACTCAGAGGAGCACTGGCCCAGGGGGGGTTTAAACAAGATGACCCTCGGGCTCCGGAAACCCAAGGGAAAAAGAGGCTAGGTGGCAAATGGTAAAACCAAGGTTGGGCATTGCTGGAAAAGCTTTAATCAAGGCGAACTATCAAGGGGTTCCCATTATAACCCGACCGCGTAAAGAACGCAAAATCCGGGAACATAACACCGATATGACGGAAATTAGGGCGGCAAGAGTGGAACAAAACACTAGGCGAGAGGCCGAGCCTTCCACCCTTTACCAAGTATATAGATGCATTAATTAAATAAGATATATAGTGATATCCCAACAAGTAAATAAATGTTCCAACAAGGAACGGCCTCCAATCTTCACCTGCAACTAGCAACGCTATAAGAGGGGCTGAGCAAAGCGGTAACATAGCCAATCAACGGTTTGCTAGGACATGGTGGATTAGAGGTTTGACATGGCAATTTGGGAGGCTTGAAAGCAAATGGTAGGCATCGTAGCATTGGCATAGCAAAAGAGCGAGCAAACTAGCATAGCAAAGATAGTAGTGATTTCGAGGGTATGATCATCTTGCATGCACAGTTGTCAGAGTTGACTGGATCCTCGAAAGCAAACTCAACGGGCTCCTCGTTAGCTAACTCATCTCCCGGCTCTACCCAAACAAGACAAATAAGCAACAAGGACACAAATCAACCACGTGCAACTCAAACAACATGATGCAAAGATGGTATGCTATGCGGGATGCATATGCAAGATTTGACAAGAGATGCATGACCCTGGCCTCAACTTGGGAATCCAAGTGTGCCACTAGAAAGATGAGATGAAATCGCTTGAAAACGATATAAAGAACGCCGGAATCGGAGTTACGATTTGGAAATGGCAAGCAATTCAAATATGACACCAGTCTGCGATTTACAGCAAGTAGCCATCTAAATGCAACGAGATGAACATGGTACATCACCCAAACATGACAACAAAATACATGGCAGGGATTCATTCAAGATGCTTAACAAAAGCCTAGCACTGAGCTACGGCCAATTCATCCATTAACAGGTTCAAACAAGCATGGCAAAAATGCATATGGCAAACAGATCTCAGACTTAGTGAAATTAACACTTGTCTGGAATTTCAGATCAGGTAGCACTCTTTGGAGCAACAAAACTACATGCTACAGGACCTGAACATGGCCAAGTGAAGCATGGAATGGAGCTACTCAAAGAGCTTAACAAATGTCCCTTAGTGACCTTGAGCCAAAAGGGATCAGAAAATACAATTGCAAGCATGTGAACATGGCAAAAACATAATCAGTTTTCATACTTAGTGAAAACTGGCACATGCTGAAATATATCTCAAGTAGGCATGTTTACGAGCTCGATGCACTCACTATGGAGCAAGTCATGATAAGCTAAGCAGATACCCATCAAGAATACACAAAATGCAAGCTAGACACGGCAAGAACAATAACATAGCATGCACGGATCAACTACAACATCATCGGCAAAATTGCGAACAAGTTGAGAATCTGCCCAGATTCACAAAGTAGCAAAAGTAGAGCTCGATTGACTCAAGCTAGGGTGCTCCATAATTGCAAACAAAGACAAGGATGGATAGAGCACTACAAGATTAACAAAACAACCTTACTGATCATCCTCAAAAGAGGCACGGATCACTAGGAAACAACATGAACATATGGCCATATGAGATAAACAGCTCAAGGACTTAGTGGAAATGCTAAGTCCCTGAAAACAGAATTGCCAAGTGCACCATTTTGCAAGCTCGTGCTAGTCACCACACACATCACAAAAATACATGGGTTGCACCTCTGGAAGGATGGCAAAAACCCTTAACAAAACATATGTAGAACTCATGGGCATATCATGCACACAATAGTCATGGCAAAAATGACAAATATCTAAATGGAGTAGCAGATCTGACAATAATCTCAAGTAGCTCTCTTCTAACAGAATTTGGGGCATCAAGATGATCTCAAATGAAAATGATGCAGTGGAATGAAATGATGTACTCTCTGATATGAACATTTTGATATACTATATGCCCAAATCAGAGCTACGGATGCGGAGTTACGGCATGAACAAGAATGCAAAAAAATATGCAGACTTAGGAAAAATTTGGGTCAACCCTAGGGTTACTGTAGCTCCGATTCCAGATCTGGCGCATGGATCGAGGATCGCCAGGGTTCAAGAACTCGCCGGAGAAGGAGGGGTCGCCGGACTTGGCGAGGCACACCGACCGAAGGAGAGGAGGACGCCGAGGAGGCGTGGTGCGGTGGCGGCGGAGGGTCTCGGCAGCGCGGGGCGACGAGGAGGGCCGGGGACGGCGTGCGGCGGTGACCTGCGGCGACGGGGCGACGGAGATCCGGCGATGGTGTGCGGAGGCGCCGGCGGCCGGGCGCGAGGAGGCGGGCGCGCGCGTCCACGGTCGGGTGGCG
>NC_041380.1:207979086-208046260 GCF_002162155.2 Triticum dicoccoides
TGGGGTGGATCTAGGGTTTTTTTTGGGGGGGGGGAGGAGAAGGAGATTTTCGGGGGTGTCTATTTATAGGCATAGAGGGAGCTAGGAGATTCCAAATGAGGTGCGGTTTTCGGCCACGCGATCGTGATCGAACGCTCTAGATGATGGAGAGGGTTTAGGTGGGTTTTGGGCCAAATTGGAGGGGTGTTGGGCTGCAACACACACGAGGCCTTTTTGGTCCATCGGTTAACCGTTGGAGTACCAAACGAAGTCCAAATGGTATGAAACTTGACAGGCGGTCTACCGGTAGTAAACCAAGGCCACTTGGCAAGTCTCGGTCTAATCCGGAAATGTTTAATCCCCACAGACGAAAGAAAGGTAGAAATGACCACCGGAGGAGAACGAAGCGCCGAAATGCAAAACGGACAACGGGGAAAATGCTCGAATGCATGAGACGAACACGTATGCAAATGCAATGCACATGATGACATGATATGAGATGCATGACAACGACAACAACACACGGAGACAAAGACCCGAACCCGAGAAAATAAAATAACTTAACGCCGGAAACGGCAAGAGTTGGAATACAAATTGGGAAAGTCACATCCGGGGTGTTACAGATGCTCTTTTCGAAGAGTTTGTAAAATGGTTCGGACATGGGTGACATGATCTTTGAGAGACTTGCAAAAACAAGGATATCATCGAAGTAGACCACAACAAACACACCAATGTAAGGGCGAAAGACATGATTCATAATACACATAAAAGTAACCTGTGCTTCCGATAGACCCATAGCCATGACTAACCACTCATACAAGCCAAACTTGGTTTTGAAAGTGGTTTTCCATTCATCACCCTGTTGTATGCGGATTTGATATTAACCACTCTTAAGATCAGTTTTGGAAAATATAGTGGCACCACTAAGTTCATCAAGCATATCATCAAGGCATGGAATGGGATACCTATAACGAACAGTGATAGCATTGATAGATCTACAATCGGCGCACATGCAAAAGCTACCGTGTCGTTTTGGCACAAGAATGAACGGGATGGCACAAGGGCTCAAACTTTCACGCACTTGTCCATGGTCTATGAGATGCTTTACTTGCCTTTGTATTTCTTAGGTTTCTTCGGGGTTGATGCGGTAGGGAGCTTTGTTCGGAAGAGGTGCTCCGGGGATGAGGTCGATGCAGTGCTCGATGCCTCGTAGTGGAGGTAGTCCCAGAGGTAGCTCATCAGGGAAAACATCGTGAAATTCTTGCAAAAGAGAAGACAACACTAGAGGAAGAGTCTGAGAGGTGTTAGTTTGTGGTTCATTGTCCTTGCACAAAAGGACGTAGTGTAGGACACTAGATGGGTTCTCGCATACTCCTCTTATCTCACTTTTGGTGGCAAATAGGACTAAGTTCTTCTTTTATCTCATCGTGGAGGAGTTTGATTTGGGCTTGTGGCGCTCACTCTCTTTTTGGTCGTTCGCTCTCTCACTATTATCTCCACGATGGGTGGCCTGCTTGTCGGTGATCACTTGACTTGGAGACATGGGACAAAGTACGTACTCCTTTCCCTTCATCTTGAAGATTTAGTGGTTCATTCGGCCATTGTGGATGACTCCTCTATCAAATTGCCATGGGCGTCCAAGGAGAAGGTGGCAAACGGTCATTGGAACGACGTCGCACTCCAAGGTATCTTCGTAGGCGCCAATTTTGAAGGAGACTTGTACTCGATGCTCGACTTGGATAGTGCCGGAGTCGCTAAGCCATTGCAATTTTTACAGATGTGGATGCTTCGTCTTGGACAATTGGATCTTGGAGAAAAGTTCTTCACTTGTGAGATTATGAAAACTCCCTCCATCGATGATGACCTTGACGGATCTTCCATTGATGTCAGCCTTGGTGTGGAATATGTGGCATCATTGGTCTTCTTCTTGGTGATGTTGGAGAGTCAAGACCTTGGAGACAACAAGAGCGGGACTTGAATCTTCATTGCAAAAGACTTGTTCCTCTTGATCGTTCACTTGCCGGTGCATGGCGACTTGCTCAGGAGCGTCCATTTCTCCTTCACTCATCGAGTCGTAGGTGCCATCATCATTGAGGATCATGGTCCGCTTGTTGGTGCAATAATAGGACTTGTGGCCTTGGCCTCCGCATGTGAAGCATTTGAAGGAACTCGTCTTGACGGTCTCATCGGTCGGAAGGGATGATGATGAAGCTCTCGTCTTGAAGTTGCTTGTAGTAGGAGGATGACTTGGAGTTGATGAAGCTTTCTTGGAACACGACTTGTCGACGTTGCTTGTAGAAGGCTTGGTAGACGTTATTGGAGTCGTTGAAGCTTGGTTGTTGGAGAAGCCGTAGGACTTGGATGAGAACTTGGCATACTTGAAATCGTCTTGCACTTGACGTTCCAATTTCGTAGCTTGATGCACAAGCTCGATGAGGTTTGAGTATGGTTGGAAGTCGGCGATCTTCTTGATGGGATGGTTGAGTCCATTCAAGAAACGTGCCATAGTTTTCTCATCATCTTCCGTAACGTTGGCTCTTATCATGGCAATCTCCGTCTCCTTGTGGTACTCTTCAATGCTCTTTGGTTCCTTGCTTGAGTAGTTGGAGTTTCTTGAAGAGGTCGCGGTTGTAGTAGGTAGGCACGAAGCGTGCTCTCATGACATCCTTCATTTGTGCCCAAGTAGTGATGGGTGCTTCACCTCTTGCCTTTCAGCGCTCGATAACTTGTTCCCACCAAATGAGGACATAGTCTTGGAACTCAAGGGATGCCATCGCAATCTTCTTATCTTCGTCATAGTTGTGCAAACGGAAGATTTTCTCGACCTTCAACTCCCATGAAAGGTATTCTCCGGGACCGTTGCTTCCATTGAACTTGGGCATGGTGAACTTGAGCTTGCCGTAGCATTGCTCTTCATTGTGTTGGGGTCAGGGATGATGAAGTCCATGTTGTTGATGATTGTCAAGCTCGTGTTGCTCTTGGTGAGGAGGGTTGTCAACCTCATGTTGCTCTTGTCATAGAGGATTTCCATCGTCGTCATGCTCTTGATGAACTTGATGTTCTTGGCAAGCTTGTGGAGGAGCTTGTTGAGCTCGAGGAGGAACTTGAGGAACTTGACGATGCACGCGAGCTTGAAATCTTATTTTTTGAACCTCTTCATGAAGTGCTTCCTCTTGTTCACGAGCTTGTCGACCTCGGTTGGCTACGGATCGACTTGCATCTTGGAGGTCTTGTTGCGGCTCAAGTGCTTGAGCATCTCGCAATTGTTGCTCTTGACGTTGTGCCTCGACATATTGTGCTTCTTGGTGTAGACGCGCTCGCTCTTCCTCTTCATGTTGGCATTGTCGTTGCCGTTCTCATGCTAGCGCAAAAGCCTCTTGGGTTTGACATTGTCGGTGCTCTTGAGAGTTGGTGTCGCGTAGAGGATTGAGGCTTTCTTGACGATCATTGCGCGCGGCACGTCGAAGAGTGTTTGATGTCGGTGTACTTGAGCCGGAGAGGGTGAAGTCGGAGTGTCGACTTGAGCGGCTCCTTGATGAAGATGAAGTGGAAGAAGAGCGTTTGAGCAACAAAGCGCGAATCTCTTCCATTCTTGCGTCATTCTCTTGCATGTGATCGTTGAGCTTGTGGTCGAAGTAGTCCCTTGTACATTGCTCGGATAGTCGCCAGTCGGCGGCGAGGTTGTCGATGCGCTCACTCATTGCTTGTTTCTCTTGATTCAAAGCACGTTGTGCATCAAAGAGGTGGCTCTTGGTGACGTAGGAGTTCATGTCGTCGCCGTGCTCAATGAAGAGTGGGTTGGTACAAGTACTTGGCTTATCTATCATTCCAAGAGAAAATGTGAGTGGTAGAAAGAGAAGAACGAATACCAAATGTACCTTGACCGAAGTTGAAAGTGGATCAATGATCACTCCAATGTGGACAAGGAAATAGCATAATTGGTACCAATTCTTGTCGGTTTCTCACACCTACACAAGTAAAAGATTATGGTGGAGCTTGGTTAGGATGGTGGCACAAAATTTGATGCAATTGTAAGTGAGCTTCAATAATGTTGGAAAAGATTCGCAAGATTGCAATGCAACAACTAGACCAAGCAATATAAGGTACACGGAAACACACAACAAAGAGATAAGCGGGGTCGTGCACCCAAGGTGAGCCAAAATGTGGAGTCCACAAAAATGCTCTTGTTGCACAACACTAGAGAGACGCTAGCATGATTGCACAATAGGCAGATACAAAGACTTGTGCACAACCTACTAAGCAAAAATGCAACAACTTCTATCCCAAGTATGCTCTATGCAAGGTGTTTCTATGATATGATCCAAGATGATCTAATATGACAATCTTAATGTTGTATGATGCTATGGTTCTTGCTTAAAAGCTCTTTGCTTATCTTTCCCTTTTGCTTAAAAGATTATTTGGCTCTTTGATGTTTGAGATCTTTTCTCATGCAATGCTTGACGAACCAAGATAGCAATTGTGTATGCGATGACAGCCTTGTGACACAAGAGATGATACCAAGATATGCAACAAGGATGTATGTATGCTATGGGAAGTATGATCACTAATGTGCACAAGTCTCGTTGCTGGCAATACTCAAAGGCTAGTCTCGATGGGTAGGCGACGCAAAGGAGTAAGGCTATGATGGCTATCAATGTAATTGTAATGCCCTCGATGCGGCTATATCTCCCACGTGTCGAAGCACGACTTAGAGGCATAACCGCATTGAAAGCAATGCCGCAAGTGAGGTAATCTTCACACAACCCATGTAATACATAAGGGAAAGAGATACATAGTTGGCTTACAATCGCCACTTCACACAAATACATGAATAAAGCATTACATCATCCAGATACAATCAGGGCCCGACTACGGAGCCAAAATAAAAGAAGACTACCCCAAATGCTACACAGATCCTCGATCGACCCCAACTGGGCTCCACTACTGATCGACTAGAACGAAACAACACAAAGAACAAAATCTTCATCAAGCTCCTCCTTGAGCTTGGTTGCGTCACCTGCACGGTCTCATCGGCACCTGCAAACTGGTTTTGGAAGTATCCGTGAGCCACGGGGAATCAGCAATCTCACACCCTCACGATCAAGACTATTTAAGCTTATAGGTAAGGTAAAAGGTGTGAGGTGGAGCTGCAGCAAGCGACTAGCATATATGGTGGCTAACATACGCAAATGAGAGCGAGAAGAGAAGGCAAAAGCATGGTCGAACAACTATGATCAAGAAGTGATCCTAGAACAACCTACGTCAAACATAACTCCAACACCATGTTCACTTCCCGGACTCCGCCAGAAAGAGACCATCACGGTAACACACGCGGTTGATGTATTTTAATTAAGATCAACTTCAGGTTTTCTACAACCGGACATTAACAAATTCCCATCTGCCCATAACCGCGGGCACGACTTTCGATAGTTCAAATCCCTGCAGGGGTGTCCCAACTTAGCCCATCACACGCTCTCACGGTCAATGAAGGATATTCCTTCTAGCGGGAAGACCCGATCAGACTCGAAATCCAGGTTACAAGACATTTCGATAATGGTAAAACGAGACCAGCAAAGCCACCCGAATGTGCCGACAAATCCTGATAGGAGCCAGCCCAGAGTTGCCCCTGGTGGCCACCGGCGGATGACAATGTGGACCAATACTCAGAGGAGCACTGGCCTGGGGGGGTTAAAATAATGATGACCCTCGAGAGCGTGACTCCCAACGGAAAAGAAAAGGCTAGGTGGCGAATGGTAAAACCAAGGTTGGGCCTTGCTGGAGGAGTTTTATTCAAAGCGAACTATCAAGGGGTTCCCATTATAACCCAACCGCGCAAGGAACGCAAAATTCAGGAACATAACACCGATATGACGGAAACTAGGGCGGCAAGAGTGGAACAAAACACCAGGCATAAGGCCGAGCATTCCACCCTTTACCAAGTCTATAGATGCATTAATTAAATAAGAGATATTATGATATCCCAACAAGTAAACATGTTCCAACAAGGAACAACCTCTCCATGTTCCAACAAGGAACAAACTTCAATCTTCACTTGCAACTAACAACGCTATAAGAGGGGCTGAGCAAAGCGGTAACATAGCCAAACAACGGGTTGCTAGGACAAGGTGGGTTAGAGGCTAGGTTCAACAATATGGGAGGCATGCTAAGAAAGTGGTAGGTGCCACATCATAGGCATGGCAAAAGAGCGAGCATCTAGCAAGCAAAGATAGAAGTGATATCGAGGGTATGATCATCTTGCCTGAAATCCCGCAAGGAAGAAGAAACGAGTCCATGAAGAAGATAAATGTACGTAGTCGAACGGGTCCTCACAAATGCGACGTTACCGGAACCAACCCGAAGAAGCAACACAGGAAAGAAGCACACAACATAGTAAACAACCAACACACGAACATGGTATGATATGCGAGATGCGGTATGCGGTGCATATGCATGACTTGCAAAGGAATGATTGAACCTGGCATCAACTTGGAAATCCAAGAGTGCCACTGGAAAGGTGAGGTGATTTCGGTTGAAATCGATATAAAGATCACCGGAATCGGAAGCACGGTTTGGAAATGGCAAGCAAAACAAATATGGCACCGGTCTGCGATAATCAGCAAGTGACCATCTAAATGCATCAAGATAAATATGTTACAGCACTCAAACATGACAACAAAATACATGGCAGGGATCCACTCATGAAGCTTAACAGAAGATGAACACTGAGCTACGGCTAATTCTCTCAATAGAAGGTTCAAACAAGCATGGCAAAAGTGCAAACGATAACATGTTTCAGACTTAGTGAAATTAACACAAGTCTGGAATTTATCATCAGGAAGCACACTTTAGAGCATGAAAACTACATGCTACGGGAACATATCATGGCAAATAAAGGCATGGCATGAAGCTACTCAAATCACTTAACAAAAGTCCCTTAGTGACCTTGAGCAAAAGGGATCATAAAATACAATTGCAAGCATGTGAACATGGCAAAAACATAAACAGATACAGACTTAGTGAAAAACTGGAGCATGCAAATCAGTTAACGAGTAGGCATGTTTACGAGCTCGATGCACTCACTATAGAGCATGGCATCACAAACTAAGCATACACCCTTCAAGAATACATGGCATAGAAGCTAGACATGTCAAGAACAACAACATAGCATGCACGGATCAATAGCAACATCCTCGGCAAAATCGCTAACAAGTCAACAATCTGCCAGGATTCACTATATAGCAAAAATAGAGCTTGATTGACTCAAGCTAGGGTGCTCCATAAATGCAAACAAAGACATGGATGGATAGATCACCACAATGTTAACAAATCATCCTTACTGATCATCCTCAAAAGAGGCACGGATCACTAGGAAACAACATGAACATATGGCATAACGACAAAATCAGGACAAGGACTTAGTGAAATTCTAAGTCCCTAAAATCAGCATTACCGATTATGCTACTATGCAAGCTTGTGCTAGTCACCACAAATATCACAAAAATACATGGCATACACCCCTGTAAGGATGGCATGGCATATAACAAAACACATTTAGAGCTCAGGATCATAGCATGCACACAATAATCATGGCAAAAATGACAAAAGTCTATTTGCTGAAACGGATGTGACAAATTACTCACATAGCACTTTCCAACAGCATTTCGGTCATCAAGATTAGCTCAAATGAAAATGATGCAATGAGATAAAATGATGTACTCATCGAGACTAACATTTTGATATGCTACACGCTCAAATCGGAGCTACAGATGCAGAGTTATGATGCGTTGAAAAATGCAAAATATAACTGGGACTTGGTGGAATTCTCACCCCGCGAGATCTAGGGTTTGCACGGTTTTCAAAGCGACGGTGGATCTGGCCGGTGTTTGCCGGAGAAGGCACGGGGAGGCGGCCGTTGTTGGAAGGAGAGGTCGCCGGTGACGGTTAGACTCGCCGGAGGAGTTGGGGGCACCGGATTTGAGGCCGGGGAGGCCGGGTCGAGCAGGTCAGGCGACGACGTGCTCTCCGCCGCGGCGGCGGCGGCGGCGAGTCTTGCGGGGCGCCGGCGAGGAGCAAGCGGCGGCGGGGCAGCGCTGCTGCGGCGGAGCAGGGCGGAGGCGGCGGCCGGCGCCTCTCCGGCGAAGGAACGGCGACGAGGCGCGCGGTCGTGGTCGGGAGCAGGCGCGTGGGGCATGGGGCAGCTCGGGCCCGGAGCGGCTCAGGCGGGCCTCCCGCGGGCTCCGCGGGCCCGGCGGCGCGGTGGGGTGAAATGGGGTGGCGCAGGCGCTGAGGTGGCGGGCGCCGATTGTCCTGGAGCGGTGGCGGGATGACGTGTCGGCGTCTGATTCGCTGGAGCGAGGTGGCTGGCTGGGGTGGACGCGTCCGGCGCGGACGGACATGTCTGGCGGCGCGGAGGGAGGAGTTTGCTAGGGTTTGAACTGCGCGAAAATTCGGGGAGAGCCACATATTTATAGGTAGAGGGAGCTAGGAGAGTCCAAATGAGGTGCGGTTTTCGGCCACGCGATCGTGATCGAACGACCGAGATGATGGAAAGGGTTTAGGTGGGTTTTGGGCCACTTTGGAGGGGTGTTGGGCTGCAACATGCACGAGGCCTTTTTGGTCCCTCGGATAACCGTTGGAGTATCAAACGAAGTTCAAATGGCACGAAACTTGACAGGCGGTCTACCGGTAGTAAGCCAAGGCCGCATGACAAGTCTCGGTCCAATCCGAAAACGTTTAACACCCGCACACGAAAAGAGGTAGAACGGGACACCGGGTGACATAGGAGCGCCGGATTGCAAAACGGACAACGGGGAAAATGCTCGGATGCATGAGATGAACATGTATGCAAACGAAATGCACATGATGACATGATATGCAATGCATGACACGCAAGCAATGACAAAGCAACAACAGCGAATAACTGGAGGACACCTGGCACATCGGTCTCGGGGCATTACAACACTCCACCACTATGAGAGGATCTCGTCCCGAGATCTAGAATGGCACCAGAGGAAAAAGAAGAGGAAGAGGTGAGGTGAAACTAAGTTGCTTCTTTGACAAACGAGTGATACCGAAGAACCTTGAAAAGGTTAAGCCATTGAAAGAAAGAATTCAACAAAGAAGAACAAAGTTGAAAGCACTCCTGTAGGGAAGATGAATAAGGAAGAACAAATTTGGGCAGCACTCCGAATGAAAAGAAGGAGGATTGAGTAAGAACTTGGTAAGATGAGAAGATACTTGATGAAATCACAACACACTGCCTCTGAAACTAATAGAATGGGACAAGGGGTAAGAAAGATCTCGGACAGCACTCCGGTTGAAAAGAAATACAAGGCTTGATAAGGCGAAAAGAACTTGAGCAAAAAGGACAGAACACTCCGGTTAAATGGATAAGCAAAAGAAAGAAGCATGATCTTGACAAAACAAAATGATGGGTTGAAAAGAGCAACATCGCAATGTCTCCGGAAGAGAGAAATAGAAGATAGATCATTTAGATAAAAGAATGTAGAATAAAAAGCCAACTTCTGCTACAAAAGATCTTGAAAAGGTATCCTTAGGAGAAGGGTCGAACGGAGTTGTTGGAAAACCAACAACGAAAAGGATAAGCTTGTTGTGGGCTTATGGAAAACATCTCACAACTATGAGGTGAAATTCCGCCACTAACGGAAACAATGGATTTTGAATTGATATGAATAAGGAGGAGAGAAACTATTTCACCGGGAGGATAAAAGAACTTGGGTCCTTTATAAGCACCATAAGTAGCAACAATCCTTAGGGAAGGCTTTAGTTGAAATATAACCCAAGATAACTCCAATGAAGAGATTGATGGATTTAAAATACCCCATTCTCGATAACTTGTGAAACATGAAACATGAACTCAAATGATCAAGAATGACATAATACCATCTCCAATAATATAGTAGAAAGAATTGCACTCCGGATTGCATGAAGAAGAATACTTGAGCTCCTTAGAAAAGAATGTTGATGAACACTTCGAGAACAGATTAAGTCCTTGATGAACTATCATGTAGAACCTCCATGAAGAACTCCATTAAACAAAAGAATGATCAAACGGAAGGAAAGAGAAGATGAAAACCTAAAGTGAATCCTTGAAATGATTTAGAAGGAGCTTCGCGACGAGACAAAGCAGAAAGGCTTGGAACTCCGGAAAAGAAAGATGAGCACTTGAAACTAAGAATTTAATTATTGTGAACAACCTCTGGAAGAAAATATTAACATATGGATGAAACAAGAAGAAGAATTACATTATGCTTGTCCTTCATTTATTAAATTAATGATCAACAATGGATTTGGCATACTACTTATTCTCGTAGAAATAACTAAGCGAGATATAGCGCAAACTTGAGAAGGTCTTCGACGAATCCACCGGTAGGATTGAAAATAGCAAATGAATTGATATGATAACAAGGTAAGAAGAATCTTGAACGAACCACCATAAGAATTGAAAATGAACGAAGAGAAGATAAAGAAACACCGGGAAGATTATAAAATGAACGAGGACGCTTGAGAGGATTTAGATACATGAGAGCGAAGAGATCACGAGCCGATTAGAGATCACTTGAATGAAGCCCCGGTAAGATTGGAGAATGATAACTGAAAGCTGAGAATGAATAAACCTGAATTGATGGACTCCAGATAGGTGAAAGGAATTCTCACAATCAAAACAATTATAAGAGGATGGCCTTGAACTAGAACCACAAATCTTGAAGAGAATGGAGCAAGATGGAGAGAAAATTCTTCTTCGGTCGTCAAAATCTGAGAATTACGATGAGAAACACCACCGTGAATTGTTGAGATACTCCGAAATGATAAATAGAAAGGTTGAACGAACGATGAAAAGGTTTTGACAGATCTTGGAGAAGACATTTGACTGATGATAATTCATTCTTACGTCAAACTTTAAAAGATTTGAGAATAGCTCCGGTAAAAATTGGAAGAGTCAGGTAAGATTCTGGGAAAAGACCTGTGGGTTAGGGCCCACTCAAAAGAAACACCGTTGAAAAGATTACTTGAAAAGAGAGGTTGCACCGGTTGAATTAAATGGCTTGAATGAGATAACATCCTCGCAAAAGCTTGAACGGATTGAGAATGGAAACGAATCTTTTGAGATATCTTGAGCACTCTAGAACAATTGAATAGCGAGAAATGACTGAATATAAGGTGCACCGGCATGAAAAACATTTGAAACAAGGAAAAGAATGTGATCAAACACCGAAAGCTTGAATTGAATCCACCGGAGAAGAAAAGAATGAAGAATGATGAACTTGAGGCCCGTTAGAATCTTCATGAGAATCACCGGGTAAGAAGATTGAAGGGAAAAGAATGGAGAGACTTCTCATCCATAAAAGGATACCTGAATAAGAAATCTGAGTCCTTGAAGAAAAAGGGTGGGAGGGTGGGAAAACAAAGAAAACTTGGGATGCATGAAACGAACACCATTGAGAAGAAATGATAATTGATCTTACTGATGTTGAAATGATCGGATCCACTTGAAGAGAAAACACGCTGGTTGAAAAGGGTTGACATGACAATCTCGATTACCAAGAAGGATTAGTATTCACATCGGAATATGAGAACACCACTTAGACAAGGGATGGAATCAACATTTGACTTCGAAGCAACTCGAATACCACAACTCAAAGAAAAACAAAGATTGGCTTGCGGAATAAGCCGGAACAAACATATGATAGAGATTTTGTCCGAAGTTTTCGTGGTGGGGCCTACACGGGCTCGATCGTACAGCACCATCATGTAGAAGGCAGTGCACATGACATACGAAGCATCCCCGAGTCGGCATAGCCAAGGACTATTTAAGAAACAACGAGACCACTTTAAAACCAACCGTGGATAGGCGGACCACTAGATGTCGAACCCCAATTTCATATCATACATCCGTCGGAAAGAAATCCTAGGAGCTACTTGAATTCCCACTTATAAACTCCCGAAATTTTCCGGTTATGCAATCAGGTGTTAGGGATACAGGGGAAGCATAATATCTCACCCAAATCTAGCAAATCTTACATCTAGCTGTATCCATCCTTCAACACATAACCAAGAAAACTTCGGAAATCGTCTACCTCAACCTTCGAAAAGCATCTGTTATACGAGTTATGGAAATACTCTGGACCTCCCGCCCCAGTACTGGGTGGCATCGAGGTTATCTCACCAACAACTGCATAAAAGAGATTTTCGATGTCGGCAAAACTAATCTCAGGTATTCCAGAACTGCAATGATAAAATTGTGACGACAACACCTCGGAGCTCAACTCCCCAGGACACTGCCACAACCCCTAAATGACAGGAGGCACCAAGAACAATGTTCTCGTCACAAATCGATCGGAACGATTCCAAGATACACGCGTGATCCTAATTTTTTTTTGTGAAATTTGAGAAGAGAAGA
Source organism: Triticum dicoccoides (assembly GCF_002162155.2). Taxonomy (NCBI): domain Eukaryota; kingdom Viridiplantae; phylum Streptophyta; class Magnoliopsida; order Poales; family Poaceae; genus Triticum; species Triticum dicoccoides. The sequence continues at coordinate 207,991,487 of NC_041380.1, forward strand.
TTGAAAACTCTACGTCAGGATGCCTCACCAGAGCGACGAAGGGACTGGGGAGTAAAAAGAATTCCTAACTCTCCGATATATATAATCCTAAATGACTCAAAACATTTTTTCTAGACTCAACAACGCCAGCTATTTGATCAAGCAGGGGGCTCCTAAGGTCGGGGAATGCTCTGATTACCAACTTGTAACGCCCTCGATGCGGCTATATCTCCCACGTGTCGAAGCACGACTTAGAGGCATAACCGCATTGAAAGCAATGTCGCAAGTGAGGTAATCTTCACACAACCCATGTAATACATAAGGGAAAGAGATACATAGTTGGCTTACAATCGCCACTTCACACAAATACATGAATAAAGCATTACATCATCCAGATACAATCAGGGCCCGACTACGGAGCCAAAATAAAAGAAGACTATCCCAAATGCTACACAAATCCCCGATCGACCCCAACTGGGCTCCACTACTGATCGACTAGAACAAAACAACACAAAGAACAAGATCTTCATTGAGCTTCTCCTTGAGCTTGGTTGCGTCACCTGCACGTTCTGATCGGCACCTGCAAACTGGTTTTGGAAGTATCTGTGAGCCACGGGGACTCTGCAATCTCACACCCTCGTGATCAAGACTATTTAAGCTTATAGGTAAGGTAAAAGGTATGAGGTGGAGCTGCAGCAAGCGGCTAGCATATATGGTGGCTAACATACGCAAAAGAGAGCGAGAAGAGAAGGCAAAAGCACGGCCGAACAACTATGATCAAGAAGTGATCCTAGAACAACCTACGTCAAACATAACTCCAACACCGTGTTCACTTCCCGGACTCCGCCGGAAAGAGACCATCACGGTAACACAGCAGTTGATGTATTTAATTAAGATCAACTTCAGGTTTTCTACAACCGGACATTAACAAATTCCCATCTGCCCATAACCGCGGGCACGGCTTTCGATAGTTCAAATCCCTACAGGGGTGTCCCAACTTAGCCCATCACAAGCTCTCACGGTCAACGAAGGATATTCCTTCTAGCGGGAAGACCCAATCAGACTCGAAATCCCGGTTACAAGACATTTCGACAATGGTAAAACGAGACCAACAAAGCCACCCGATTGTGCCGACAAATCCTGATAGGAGCTTCACATATATCGTTCTCAGGGCACACCGGATTGTCCAAACTTCCGGTAGGCCAGCCCAGAGTTGCCCCAGGTGGCCACCGGCGGCTGACAAGGTGGACCAACACTCAGAGGAGCACCGGCCCAGGGGAGGGGGGTTAAAATAATGATGACCCTCGAGAGCGCGACTCCCAAGGGAAAAGAAAAGGCTAGGTGGGGGTGCCTCGGCAACTACCTGACTTCACAAGTCCATGCGACATGCAAGGGAAGCCATCATTACCTGTGATCATGGGGGTGCTTGTCGGCCTTCTCTTGTTATAAATGGGGAGGGGGCAGAGCCCCCGTCGCTCATCTTATCCCATTCCACTCTCTTCTTCTTCCTCTGCTCTGCCATCGACTCTAGTGGCGCCGTCGAAGAGGTTCTCTGCCGCGGAGAAGGGAAAGGCCCTTTGCGAAGGGCCTGGCTCTCCGGCGCCTAAACGGGGACGTGGTCGCCCCCACAAGCACACCTCAACTCCCGTCGTAGCCCCCTGCTCCCAAGGTGGCGCCGCTGCGTGTGGCAGGGGTTGATCCAGTCGTGGTAGCCCCGTCGATGAGGGGAGACGTGTCGTGGTCGCACGGCCTCCCCGACCATGCTTCCACTCAGCAGAGGTGATGCCGGAGTTCGTTGTCTGGTCGGTGGATCCGGCCTGCAACTGGCTCCACCTTCTTCGCTTCTTTGTCAACAAGCTGCCGTGTAACACCCCGGACATAATTTACCTTATATGTATCCCAACTCTTGCCGTTTCCGGCACTAAGTTATTTTATTTTTTCTCGGGTTCGGGTTTTTGTCTTCGTGTGTTGTTGCCTTTGTCATGCATCTCATATCATGTCATCATGTGCATTGCATTTGCATACGTGTTCGTCTCATGCATCCGAGCATTTTCCCCGTTGTCCGTTTTGCATTCCAACGCTCCTATCTCCTCCAATGGTCCTTTCTACCTCTTTTCGTGTGTGGGGGTTAAACATTTCCGGATTGGACTGAGACTTGCCAAGCTGCCTTGGTTTACTACCGGTAGACCGCCTGTCAAGTTTCGTGCCATTTGGACTTCGTTTGATACTCCAACGGTTAACCGAGGGACCGAGAAGGCCTCATTTGTGTTGCAGCCCAACACCCTTCCAATTTGGCCCAAAACCCACCAAAACCTCTCCCATCGTCTAGAGCGTTCGATCACGATCGCGTGGCCGCAAACAGCACTCAATTTGGAGCTTCCTAGCTCTTCCTACCTATAAAACTAGGTCTCCTCCAAAAATTCGCGGATCATTTCGCACCCTAACCCTAAAATCCGCTCCTCCGCCGCCGGACATGTCTGCCTCCTAGCCGGACGTCGCCGCTGACCACTCCCATGACGCCATGTGGCGCCCCCGCGCCCACATCGCCGCCACTCCTCCGCGCGGCCCGGTGAGCCTGCGGGAGGCCCGCCCGAGCTGCCCACCGGGCCAGTGGACCGCGACACCGCCGCCCTTTCACCTCCCGAGGCGCGCCGCCCTCTCCTCGCCGGCGCCCGACGCCGACCGGCCGCCGCTGCCTCACCTCGCCTCCGCCGCCCCGACACCATCGCGCGCTGCCCGAGGCCACCTCGTCGTCCGAGCCCGCCATCACCGCCTCCTCGCCGCCCCTCGTCGCCGGCAAGCGCCGCCCCGGCCTCCTCTTCTTCAACTCCGGCGATTCTCCGGCGTCTATAGTGCTTTCGGCAAACCTCGGGTTCCGTGCAGATCTGGATCCAGATCTGAGATCTTATTCTACTCGGTTGACTTTTCCCCAGAGAACCCTAATTTTTTGCATTCTTGCACATGCTATAACTCCACATCCGTAGCTCCGATTTGCGCATGTAGCATATCAAAATGTTAGTCTCAACGAGTACATCATTTCATCTCATTGCATCATTTTCATTTGAGCTCATTTTGATGCCCTAAATGCTGTTGGAAGACGGCTATGTGATAAAATGGTCAGATCTGTTTCATCAAATAGATATTTGTCATTTTTGCCATGATTAATGTGTGCATAATATGCTCCTGAGCTCTACATGAGTTTTGTTATATGCCATGCCATCTTTACAGATGTGCTTACCGTGTATTTTTGTGATATGTGTAGTGACTAGCACAAGATTGCAAAGTAGCGTAATCGGTAATGCTGATTTTAGGGACTTAGAATTTCACGAAGTCCTTGTCCTGATTTTGTCAGTATGCCATATGTTTATGTTGTTTCCAAGTGATCCGTGCCTCTTTTGAGGACGTTCAGTAAGGATGATTTGTTAACATTGTGGTGCTCTATCCATCTATGTCTTTTTTTGCAATTATGGAGCAACCTAGCTTGAGTCAATCGAGTTCTACTTTTGCTATTTCATGAATCCTGGCAGATTGTTGACTTGTTAGCGATTTTGTCGAGGATGTTGCTATTGATCCGTGCATGCTATGTTGTTGTTGTTGCCATGTATAGCTTCTATGATATGTATTCTTGATGGGTGTATTCTTAGTTTGTCATGCCATGCTCTGTAGTGAGTGCATCCAGCTCGTGAACATGCTTACTCGTTAACTGTTTTGCATGCTCCAGTTTTTCACCAAGTCTGAGATCTGTTTATGTTTTTGCCATGTTCACATGCTTGCATTGTATTTTATGATCCCTTTTGGCTCAAGGTCACTAAGGTACTTTTGTTAAGTTCTTTGAGTAGCTTCATGACATGTCTTGCTTTGCCATGTTAAGTTCCAGTAGCATGTAGTTTTCATGCTCTAAAGTGGGCTACCTGATGTTAAATTCTAGACTTGTGTTAATTTCACTAAGTCTGAAACCTGTTATCGTTTGCAGTTTTGCCATGCTTCTTTGAACCTGTTAATGGATGAATTAGCCGTAGCTCAGTGTTCATCTTTTGTCAAGCATCATGAGTTGATCCCTTCCATGTATTTTGTTGTCATCTTTGAGTGCTGTAGCATAAATATCTTGATGATTTTAGATGGCTACTTGCTGATTACCGCAGACCAGTGCCATATTTGTTTTGCTTGCCATTTCTAAACCGTGCATCTGAATCCGGTGATCTTTATATCGTTTTCAACCGAAATCACCTCACCTTTTTAGTGGAACTATTGGATTTCCAAGTTGAGGCCGGGTTCAATCATTCCTTGTCAAATCTTGCATATGCATCACATATTGCATCCCGCATAGCATACCATGTTTGCATGATGTTGTTCGAGCATTGCACGTGGTTGATTGTGTTCCTTTTGCTTGTTTGTCTTGTTTGGGTAGAGCCGGGAGAAGAGTTCACTAATGAGGAGTCCGTTGAGTTCACTTATGAGGATAAAGTCAACTCTGACAACTTTGCAGGCAAGATGATCATACCCTCAAAATCACTTCTATCTTTGCTTGCTAGATGCTCGCTCTTTGGTTATGCCTATGCTACGATGCCTAACACTTGCTTATCATGCCTCCCAAATTGCCATGTCAAACCTCTAACCCACCATGTCCTAGCAAACCATTGATTGGCTATGTTACCGCTTTGCTCAGCCCCTCTTATAGCGTTGCTAGTTGCAGGTGAAGATTGGAGATCGTTCCTTGTTGGAACATTGCTTATTGTTGGAATATCACCATATTATCTTGTTATATTAATGCATCTATATACTTGGTAAAGGATGGAAGGTTGGCCTTTTGCCTAGTGTTTTGTTCCACTCTTGCCGCCCTAGTTTCCGTCATATCGGTGTTATGTTACCGGATTTTGCGTTCCTTATGCGGTTGGGTTATAATGGGAACCCCTTGACAGCTCGCCTTGAATAAAACTCCTGCAGCAATGCCCAACCTTGGTTTTACCATTTTCCACCTAGCCTCTTTTTCCCTTGGGTTTCCGGAGCCCAAGGGTCATCTTTATTTAATCCCCCTGGGCCAGTGCTCCTCTGAGTGTTGGTCCGACCGAGTAGATTGCGGGGCCACCTCGGGCAACTTGAGGGTTGGTTTTACTCATAGGATGTCTCATCTGAGTGTGCCCTGAGAATGAGATATGTGCAGCTCCTATCGGGATTTGTCGGCACATTCGGGCGGTGTTGCTGGACTTGTTTTACCATTGTCAAGGATGCCTGGTAAAACCGGGATGCCGAGTCTGATCGGAATGTCTTGGGAGAAGGATTATCCTTCATTGACCGTGAGAGCTTGTGATGGGCTAAGTAGGGACACCCCTGTAGGGTTTTGAACTTTCGAAAGTCGTGCCCGCAGTTATGGGCAGATGGGAATTTGTTAATGTCGGTTGCAGATAACATGAAACTTAACTTAATTAAAATGAATCAACCGCGTGCGTAACCGTGATGGTCTCTTCTCGGCGGAGTCCGGGAAGTGAACACGGTGTTGGAGTAATGCTTGACATAGGTTGTTCTAGGATCACTTCTTGATCATAGTTCTTCGTCCGTGCTTTGCCTTCTCTTCTCGCTCTCTTTTGCGAATAGGTTAGCCACCATATATGCTAGTCGCTTGCTGCAGCTCCACATATTACCTTGCCTTACCTATAAGCTTAAATAGTCTTGATCGCGAGGGTGCGAGATTGCTGAGTCCCCGTGACTCACAGTTTAATTCCAAAACCAGATGCAGGGACCGATGATACCGTTCCAGACGATGCGCTTGAGCTCAAGTGGGAGTTCGATGAAGACTCTCGTCATTACTATGTGTCTTTCCTAGATGATCAGTACTGGTGCCCAGTTGGGGTGATCGGGGACCGTGTCACATGTTGGGGTTGATCTTTTATTTTGGTACCGTAGTCGGACCATGAGTGTATTGGATGATTGTAATGTTATTCATGTATTTGTTTGACATGGCGAGTGTAAGCCAACTATGTATCCTTTCCCCTTTTTATATATATTTACATGGGTTGTTGTGAAGATTACCTTACTTGCGACATTGCTTTCAATGCGGTTATGCCTCTAAGTCGTGCTTCGACACATAGGAGATATAGCCGCATCGAGGGGGTTACATGCCGGCCCCCGGTCCAGGCGAGCTCTGGCTGCAGGCGGACGGTTTCTGCAGTAGGGCCTCCTGGGTCGCGGTTGAAGTCTCCGCCACGGGCAACATAGCTCTGGCTCGCGGTTGGCAGACATTCGCCCGCGCGTGCGGCCTGGGAAAGCGGTGCACCCTCCACTTCAGGTATGATGGTGACGCGACCCTCTACGTGAGGGCATTTGGGGAAGATGGTCGCCGCGCCGGGTGCTACCCCGAGACGAACGACGGCAAGGAGGTGCTCGGTCTCAGCGATGGCTGCGACGAGGGTGTGCCCGCCGGCCGCGCCTCGTCCAGCTACGGTGGCTCTTCTCTTGGCGAAAGCTCCCGCAGTGGTGGCTATGACCAGCCGCCCCACCGTCGCGCCTGCTTCGAAGGTGGTAGCGGGTCATCTCTTCGCCGCCCCTCCGTGAAGCATGAGGAGGGGTCCAGCTGAGCTCGGGACGTCACCGGAGGCCTGCCCCGTGGTTTCTTGCAACGTCGCTTTTGCTTGGTTCCTCTTTTCTTTCCTGCATCAAAATGAAACCAGTATGGGCCCGGAGGAGCGTGTATCGAACTGTGATTCCTCAATTATTACACTATGCCTATTATTTATATGTTGTGTTGTTATTTTGTGCGGAGATATCTTAGCTTGGCGCGTTCGGGGTAACCTCTTCTTCGCGAGGCACTTATCTCCTCGTACCTGTCTTGGCTTAGTGGTTGCTCAGGAACTTCAAAAAACATGTTAGGAAGCTTGCTAGGAGACTTATCATTCACTCGAGCCTTGACCCAGCGCTTCATATCGCGGTGCCCAGGGGGCACGGATTAGGAGAGATGTGCCAGTGGCGGTCTCGAACAAGGGTGCCTCGCGAGAAGGCAGACCGAAGGCAGAAAGGAGGACCAACTCAAGGAGAAGAAACCCTCACGAAGGCACCGGCCTAGTCCCTTCGTGAGGTATGTGAGAGAGAGAGTACAAGCGAACTAAATTCAGAAAAGGCAGCAAAAGGTGGCGAAACCAAATCAGCAAGGGGCACCAGAAGGAAACTTCGATTAAGAGAAAACGAGCCAACTACGGAAAGCAAATAAAAAGCCGCGTCCGGAACCTAGTCTAGTCTTCGATGTCTTCTCACAAGCGCGGAGCAAGGTGCTGCCACTAGGCGTGGGAGTGAGCCCCCGAGGCCCGAGGGAGGATCTCCGGAGACTTTGGGGCGTGTACAGCCCCACTCATTCTTACATGAGAGTGTCATGGGCGACGATTCTTCACAGGCACCGGGCCTTGCTTCACAGGCACTGGGCGTTGCTTCACAGGCACTGGGCCTTCTTCACAGGACTGGGCCTTGCTTCACAGGCACTGGGCCTTGCTTCATGGGCAGAACTTCCGGAGGTGCTGGATGTTCCAGGCGTTCTGGACGGGCACCCCGTCCTGCATCTCCAGGCGCGCGGCGCCAGGCCTGGAGATGTGGACGACCCTGAATGGGCCCTCCCACATGGGTGCAAGGTAGTCAGAATCCCGACTCGACTCCTAGAATCCTACGACTTCACGACCCTACGGAACCATGTCGATCCAAGTCCCACTATGAATCCGGATCAGGTAGAATCCATGTTGAGTCGCGATCCAAATCATAGAATCATGTACAAAACTGTAGAATCCCGACTATGTATGGACTATGTCCGATTCTACTAATTTATCTAAGCCGTTTGTTTAGTTGTAGCAGAATAGTATGCCATCATCCAAACCATTTTCACATGCCTCATGGCCCTTTATTCCCCTCCCAAGCCCAAATGCTCAGGCGCCGACACCTTTGATCTGGCTCTCAAAACCTAGATGAAAATTGAGGATCATACTTGTCGACAAATGGAATTTGTGTGGGAAGGAGGATGCATCAAGATTAGTCTGAGAAGGAGAGCAAGACATTTCAAGGATAAGCAATACAGGGTGGATATACAAGTGATCGGCTATTCACGTATTCTAAAAAACTTGTAAGTAAATTTCGTGCATCGAAGATTTCAATGTTCTATATATTTGCCTCTCATATATGTTACATGCATCCAAGCTAATAGTAGGTTAGCCATAAAAAGAAGTGTAGTAGAACTAGCATTGATGTGTACGTCTTTGCTCTATATTTAGTGTCGAAACTCTATAGAACCCATATAAATTTCTTCCGTGGATACAAAATATCTTATTTGAGTAAATCTAGTAGAATCCTCGATTCCACGGCTCGATACTATGACTCTATTCTATCTAAGGAAAATCGATCCAACTCTGAATCCCGACTCTGACTACCTTGCATGGGTGAGAGCTTGTGCAACCCTTCCATGGAGAGGACCCACCTCAGGACAAGGTCGCTTACCTCGACCATCCTGGAGCGGATGTTGCGGCAGTGGTACCGCCGCAGCGCCTGATGGTACCTTGCCTCCCTCAGTGCTGCTTCGCGGCGTCGTTCCTCCCCTAGTACGAGGTCCAACCCCCACGTGGCGTCTTGCTGCGTTTCATCAAACGCCAGGACCCGTGCGGAGCGATGCTTGACCTCGTGAGGAAGGACCGCTTCAGCTCTGTAGACAAGGAAGAATGGGGTCCCACCTGTCGGCTTCATGGAGGTGGTGCGGATGGACCACAACACAGACTGGAGCTCGCCGTCCTAGCCCCTGCCATAGGCCTCGAGCTTCTTCTTGAAGGTCCTGGTCTTGAGGCCTCTCAGGACCTCGTTGTTGGCGCGTTGAGCCTGGCCATTGCTCCTGGGGTGCGCCACCAAAGCATAGCAGATCTGGGTTCCACGGTTAGCACAATATGTTTTGAAGAGGTTAGTGGTGAACTACGAGCCGTTGTCGGTGATGATGCGGTTGGGGACCCCGAAACGGCTCACGAGTCCCTTCATGAATTTAACCGCGGAACCGGCTGGGATGGTGCGGACGGCTTCCACTTCCGCCCACTTGGTGAACTTGTCAATGGCGACATAGAGGTAGTGGTAGCCCCCAGGCACTCGAGGGAATGGGCCCAATATATCCAGCCCCCATACCGCAAACGGCCACGTGAGTGGTATAGTTTGGAGGCCCTGAGCGGGCTGATGGATCTGCTTGGCGTGGAACTGGCAAGCTTCGCAGGACCTCACCAGCTCAGCCGCGTCGTTGAGCGCCGTGGGCCAGTAGAATCCACTGCGGAACACCTTGCCGACAAGAGTCCGTGACGATGAGTGATGTCCGCAATCCCCGCCGTGTATGTCAATCAGCAACTTCTTCCCCTGGTCCCTAGAAATGCCACGCAACGAAACATCATTTGGTCGCTTCCTGTACAACTCACCGTCCTGGATGTAGTACACCGTGGATTTCCGGGCTACGCGCTCTGCGTCATCCTCCTTCTCTGGTAGCGCCCCTTGCATGAAATATTCCTTGAATTCCTTGGTCCAACAACCCTCTTGAGGCTCGAGCACCAAGAGCAAGCGAGCCCCCGAGGTTGGGCCACAAGCTGGGGCTCCTGTGGCTGGCGATTGTGGGAGCTCCTCCCAAGGCCGTGTCGTGTTTGAAAGTGGTTGCGTCGCCAACGGCTTGAAGAGCCGCTCCTCGAAGACGCCAGGCTCTTGGGGCTGCCACTTGGATGCCCTCCTGGCAATGTCGTCGGCTTCCTTATTGGTGCCACGGGGCACATGCTACACCTCCATGCCTAGGAACTGCTTCTCCATTTTACGTACTTCCGCGAGGTACGCCTCCATGTGCTCATCCTTTGGCTCGTACACTTTGTTGGAGAAGTTGACGAGGAGCTGTGAGTCACCCCTAACTGTGAGGCGCTTCACCCCTAGAGCTGTCGCGGCCTTTAGGCCAGCTATGAGGCCTTCGTATTCCGTGATGTTGTTGGAGACCTTCTCGCCCTGCTGAAAGCAAAGCTGCACAGCGTAATAGAGCTTATCCTGCGTGGGTGAGATGAGCACTGCTCCAGCCCCCGCGCCCTGGTGCACGAAGGCACCATCGAAATACTTGACCCATCCTTCTAGAACCTTACTTCCTTGCGAGGTGGACCGATCCTTGCCTGCTTCCAGCATTGGGGCATCCGTCCATTCCACCACGAAGTCAGCGAGTGCGGCTCCCTTGATGACCCTGGTGGTGCTGAACTCCAACGGAAATGCCTATAGCTCGATGTTCCACTCGGCGACCCTTCCAATAGATTTGGGGCTCCTGAGCACCCTCTCCAATGGGTAGGCCAAGATGACCTTGATGGGGTGGCCCTGGAAGTAGTGTCGTAGGTTGCGTGAGGCCATCAGGAGCATGAGCAGGAGCTTCTGAGGCATGGGATAACATGCCCTTGCATCCCGTAGCACCGTGCTGACGAAGTACACCGGGTGCTCGACCAGAACCGGCGTGTTGGCGAGGCTTGTATCTTGCGCAAGCTGGGGTGCCTCCTGAGGTGGTGGCACCTCCGGCGCCTGGTCACTTGCGGGGGTCTCTTTGGTGTCATCCGGCCGATATTGGTCTTCTATTGCCGCTGCTACGGCTCTTGCCGCGCCTTCCTGACCTTGTATCATCTCAGCTGGTGATGTAGCTTAGCGCGGCGCACTCTTGGCCTAGCGCTCCTCCCGAACCGCCACTAGCGCAACGCTGGCGGAGTATGGGGTGGCGGCAAGATAGAGCACCAAGGGCTTGAGAGGCCGTGTGTGATGCCCCGAGACCGATGCGCCAGGTGTCTTCCAGTTATTCACCGTCGTTGCCATGTCATTCGTTGCGTGTTGCATCCTGTCATGTCATCATGTGCATTGCATCATCATGTTTTCAAAACTTGCATTCGTCCCGGTCTCCTCGTTCTCTCCGTTGTCCATTCTGAGCCCGGACACACTTGCACGCGCCCGCGGCACCTCCGAAATATTATTTGATAAGTGGCCAGAAAATGTCCTCGTAATGGGATGAAAGTTGGCTTGCGGTGTGGTTTTGTTGTTAGTAGGTCGCCTGCCAAGTTCCATCGCATTCGTAGCTCGTTCGATAGCCCAACCGTTAAACATATAGCGGCATTATAGCAGGTCATACGTCGGACGTTTTCGGTCTCTGGAAGCTGCTGCTGGGCCTCCCTCTCTCCTCTCTTCTCAGCCCATCTCTCTCTAGCACAGCCCACTAGCCCACCTATCTAACCCCCCTCTGCTCCGGATCTTCCGATCGAGATCGAACGGCTCCGAAACAGCCTCAAACCCCCTAAACCTAGCCCCCTTGCGTTATATAGACCCCTCCCATTTTTGGGCATCCCTAGCCCTCCACCTACCTCTATCCCCCTCCCTCTCAATTTCAGCGCCAAGCCCCTCCCTGGCCTCCACTTGTCACTGCCGCCACTTGGTCTATTCCTACACCGCCACCTCGCGGTCGCCACATGGCGCGCTCATTGTGGCCAGCCGCCAATGCGCAGTCGCCCGCAGCCAATAGGACGAAGCCACGTAGCCCCTACCTCCTCCCACCACCGCGAGGCCCGCCGCAGCCCGTGGGAGGCCCGCCCAGGCCCGCACGACCGAGTCGCTCGGTCGCTAGCCCACGCTCCCTGCTCCCTCGCTCTCGATCTGGATCGAGGGGAGGAGCCCCTCGACCCCGACCTCGCTGTTCCGCTCCTTCCCGCCGACTCCCCGGAGTCGCTGCCGGCGACTAACTCCGTTCAGGTCGCGCCGCCCCCTTCCTCTCCTCCTTCCTTCCCTGTGCTATCCCCTCTCCCTCACGATCGCTCTCTCTCCCACAGGATCCCTCCGCCAGGGACTAGCGCTGCCCGGAGCTCCCCGTCCTAGCTGTCGTCGGAAATGGAACCTCGGGGCCAGATCTAGCCTCCTCCACTCCGGATCCGTCGGCTCTGCGTCCGTTCCGGCCAAAGCCCACCATGCCGCCGCGCTGGAACACCGTCCCGTCGCCGATCTTTGCCACCGCCAGCCTCTGCGTCGATGTGATGACCCTATCATCGCGCGTTGACCCAACGCTCTGGTGGGCCGCGCCAGACACGCCAGCAAGGCCGGCCAGCGCGCCCCTGCCGACCTCTCCCTCTCCACCGAATTGGGCTTGGCCTAGTGGTGAGCAGCCGGCCACCTCCCCCTATGTAGTTGGGCCTGCCAGTTTCGGCCCGGGATGTGTTTTTTTCCTTGCCTGTGATTTTAGACATTATCCAGAGTTACCAGATTTACATAAAACCCCTTGCACAACATGCATATAATAACTCACAAACGGTTCATCGGATTAAAACAAACTTTATATGTAAAATGCTTAGAATTGTGTCTAGTTTCGCAATATCCAACTTTCGTGCATGTTGGAGATGTTTAACTTGCTGTTTTCTTTAATTTGCTCATATACCATGTTAAAATGATTTAATTCATAACTAATTAACCGTAGCTCCGAACTTAACAAACTTTATATGTCAATCAGGTGGAAAATTGCCTAGTTTAACATGGTGGCATTGCTTTGCATGTTTAACAACTCTAAAATATGCTTTAGGGCAGAACAGTACCAATTCTAATATATCCTCATGAGGATTTCTCCGGACTTGTTATTTGTTGTTCCAGCCTCATTTAAACTTGCCTAGATAGGTAGATTTCATTTTCTTCACCTCTTGCCATGTTAATCAACATTTAATATTGTTGGCTACGTAAACGAAATCGAACTAAATAACTTGAATGTGGCATTCCGTCAAAATGCAACTTGTTGCATATTGAGCTCCACTTAATTTGTAGGATTGTTTGTGCATATTGCCATGCCATGCCTCTTTAATCAGGACATGCATCATACTTGGTTGTGCATCATGCCATGTTTATGTGATGGTTGTTTACTATGTTTTTTGCTTCTTTCTGGTGTTGCTTCTTATGTTAGTTCCGATAACGTCACGTTTGTGAGGATCCGTTCGACTACGTCCATTTGTCTTCTTCATGGACTCGTTCTTCTTCCTTGCGGGATCTCAGGCAAGATGACCATACCCTCGAAATCACTTATATCTTTGCTTGCTAGTTGCTTGCTACCACTTGCTATTTCATGCCTCCTATATTGCCATGTCAAGCCTCTAACCGACCTTACCCAGCAAACCGTTGTGTGGCTATGCTCAGCCCCTCTTATAGCGTTGCTAGTTGCAGGTGAAGATGGAGTTTGTTCCATGTTTTGGAACATGGATATGTTGGGATATCACAATATCTCTTATTTTAATTAATGCATATATATAATTGGTAAAGGTTGGAAGGCTCGGCCTTATGCCTGGTGTTTTGTTCCACTCTTGCCGCCCTAGTTTCCATCATACCGGTGTTATGTTCCTTGATTTTGCGTTCCTTACACGGAAGGGTGTTATGGGGATCCCTTGACAGTTCGCCTTGAATAAAACTCCTCCAGCAAGGCCCAACCTCAGTTTTACATTTGCCTAACAACCTAAACTTTTCCCTTGGGAGTAATTAACTCGAGGGTCATCTTATTTTGACCCCCCTGGGCCAGTGCTTCTCTAAGTGTTGGTCCGAACCGAGTAAACTGCGGGGCCACCTCGGGGAAACTTGAGGTTTGGTTTTACTCGTAGGATGTCTCATCAGGAGTGCCCTGAGAACGAGATGTGTGCATATCCTATCGGGATTTGTCGGCACATTCGGGCGACTTTGCTGGTCTTGTTTTACCATTGTCGAAATGTCTTGTAACCAGTATTCCAAGTCTGATCGGGTCGTCTTGGGAGAAGGAATATCCTTCATTGACCATGAGAGATTGTGATGGGCTAAGTTGGGACACCCCTACAGGGTTTTGAACTTTCGAAAGCCATGCCCGCGGTTATGGGCAGATGGGAATTTGTTAATATCCGGTTGTAAAGAACTTGAAACTTAACTTAATTAAAATGCATCAATCGCGTGTGTAGCCGTGATGGTCTCTTTCCGGTGGAGTCTGGGAAGTGAACACGGTTCTTGTGTTATGCATGAATGTAAGTAGTTTTAGGATCACTTCTTGATCACTTCTAGTTCACGACCGTTGTATCGCTTCTCTTCTCGCTCTTATTTGCGTAAGTTAGCCACCATATAAGCTTAGTGCTTGCTGCAGCTCCACCTCACTACCCCTTTCCTACCCATAAGCTTAAATAGTCTTGATCTCGTGGGTGTGAGATTGCTGAGTCCTCGTGACTCACAAATACTTCCAAACAGTTTGCAGGTGCCGATGATACCAGTGCAGGTGACGCAACCGAGCTCAAGAGGGAGCTCGATGAAGACCTTTTCGTTGTTGTGTTTCGTTTCCTTTTGATCAGTAGTGGAGCCCAGTTGGGGATACCAGGAACCTATGCATTTGGGGTGGTCTTTTCCTTTTATGTTGGTTCCGTAGTCGGACCTTGATTGTATCTGGATGATGTAATGCTATATTTATGTATTGTGTGAAGTGGCGATTATAAGCCAACTTTTTATCCCTTTCTTATTCAGTATGTGGGATGTGTAAAGATTACTCCTCTTGCGACATGCCTACTATGCGGTTATGCCTCTAAGTCGTGCTCCAACATGTGGGAGATATAGCTGCATTGTGGGTGTTACAAGTTGGTAATCAGAGCCTTCCCCGACTTAGGAGCCCCCTGCTTGATCGAATCGCTGACGTTGTTGGGTCTAGAAAAATGTTTTGAGTCTTATAGGATTATATATATCGGAGAGTAGGATTCTTTTTACTCCTCGGTCCCTTCGTCGCTCTGGTGAGGCCTCCTGACGTAGAGTTTTGACTGTTCTCTCCTCAAATTTCACAAAAAAAATTTAGGATCACGGGAGTATCTTGGTATCGCTCCGATGGTTTTGTGACGAGAACATTGTTCTTGGTGCCTCCTGACATTCAGGGGTTGTGGCAGTGTCCGGAGGAGTTGAGCTCCGTGGTGTTGTCGTCACAATTTTATCGTTGCAGTTTCTGGAATACCTGAGTTCGCCGACTGGTGATATAACCTCGACGCCACCTAGTACTGGGGCGGGAGTTCCGGAGTATTGCCATAGCTCGTATAACGGATGCTTTTCGAAGGTTGAGGTAAATGATTTCCGAAGGTTTTCTTGGTTATGTGTTGACAGATGGATACAGCTCGATGTAGGATTTGTTAGTTTTGGGTGAGATATTATGCTTCCCCTGTATCCCCAACACCCGATTGCATAACCAGAAATTTTCGGGAGTTTATTAGTGGGAATTCAAGTAGCTCCTAGGATATCTTTCCGACAGATGCATGATATGAGATTGGGGTTCAACGTCTAGTGGTCCACCCATCCACGGTTGATTTACAGTGGTCTCATGGTGGGCATCCTTCCTTCGGTTGCCTTGCTGCGCCACTTCTTCTAGCTGCGCCTTGTCGACCCTACCCAATGCTGGGCATGCGTGAGCTTCGTTGTCGCGTCTGAGACAGCAGCCTCTGGGATTGACTTCAAGCTCCCCCCGCCCACGGCTGGGTTCCGCGAGCGGTGGCTGTATGTGGACGCAGGGGTGCCCAGCCCCCTGCTATCAGAGCCAACTTCGCCTGCTGTCCCCAATTCGGGCTGGGGCCAGGAGACGCTTGAGAGCCCCCGGCTCGTCTTCGTCTGGCACCGCTTCACTATCTTGAGGTCGCTTGGCGTGACAGCGCCCAAGGTGGTGAAGGAGTTCCTGCTACGCCGCGTTGCTCCTCTCCAACGCCACTCCCGCCGGATGTGGGCTCTCAGCGGGCGCGATGATCGTATGAGGATTCAGGAAGAGGACCTGACTCCTGAAGTGCTGAGGACAACGCTCTTGACCCTGACTGGGGACCCCAACCCTGGCAGCATTCAGCAGGGAGGGGCCTTGCTGTACCTCTGCCAGAGCAGGGGCGATTTTGTGAAGCAGATGCCTATCTTTGATGAGTGGGGGCCCCGCACCGTCGGCCTCCAGGGGCCTCGCGAGAACCCAGTGATGGTGACTGCCCTTCCAGTCGGCCAAGGCGACTCTTCCTCAAGCGGCGGAGCAGGGAGGCATGAGGCGCCAGAGGCCGAGGGGGCTCCCGGCGTGGTGACAGCGCCGGGCGATGCTCATGATGGAGCAGTTCTTGGGGCCCATGCCGCTGAGGCTGAGGGTGACGAGCAGCTGCCCTCTGCGCCTGTGACCGAGGCCCCTGAGGCTCCGGCTGCTTCTCCTGGCGAGGCGATTGGCAGCGCACATCATGCAGGCGCCCCTGACGCAGGTCGCTTTGATGCTCCATCTTCGTCGCTGGTTGATCCATGCGCCCAACTCTTAGGCCGCTTCCGCGTGGACTTTGAGGCCCTCCGGAAGAGAAGGGAGGCCCTGGGCGACGATTACCCTTGTCGTTTGCTGAAGTGTAGGAAGTACTTCGCCACTGATGAGTAAGCCTTCTCCTTTCCCAGCTCCCGATCCTTCTGTTGCTTTTACTGACCCTTGGTCTGCAGGCCCCTTCCAGCCGAGATTGCGGAGACGGCTGAGGAGCTGTCCCCCTTGGCTTCGCCCCCTCCACCGTCCTCAAGCGCTCCAAGCAGCGGAGCCCTTGTGCTGAGGGCGATCGAAGAGGCGAATCGTCCCGAGGCGTATCGTGGCCCTGCGCACCTCGCGATCCTCCTTCGCGAGCCTTCTCGTGGCATAGCCAGCCTGCCATGGGCTTCTCGCTTGGTCGTGGACTACGATTGGCTGAGGTGCTCCCTGCGCTCTTCGCCTGGGGACGGACTGGCTCCAGGCCAGGCTTCTGGCGCGGCGTGCCCGGCCGTCGTGAGGGTGCTAGCCCCCAGCCCCCTGCCCGGAGGGGGAGTGCTGATTCGTGGCCCCCGGCGCTTGCTTGGGGCAGATGATGGTGTGGAGGACGTGCTCGAGCGCGCTCAGGAGCATCGCGCTCTCCGCCAAGGATTCCTTCGAAGGGCGGCTGACGCGGTGAGCCTACTTGGTGAGGAGCTGGCTGATGAAGACGTGCGCCTTGAGGCCGATGGCCTGCGCCTGGCTGCGGAGACGCGCGCGCTGGAGGGCGCCATCGCCCTTGCGCGCCGTCAGCGCGATCTTGACGACGCAGAGGCCAAGGCGTCGCTGGTGGCCTCTCGAGAGGCCCGATCTTGGGCCGCTGAGGAGGCCCGGGAAGTTGACCGGCGGCGAAAGGCGACGGAGGAGCGGGCTCGGGAGCTCCTGGCGTGGTGCCACTCATTGGAGGAGCAGGTGGAGCTGCGTGAGGCAGCCCTCGCGTCGATGAAGGTGGCCTCTGGCGACTCAGCAGAGCTCCAGAAGCGTGAGGAGGCGCTGACGCTGGAAGCCGCCGAACGTACCCGCGAGTACGAGCGCCTGGAGACGAGGGAGCGCTTGGTGACACAGGCGGAGGATGATGTCGCTGCACAGGAAGCCCGTGTCCTGGAGGAGGTTGGACGTCGGGTGGCGATGGCGCATTTGAACCTCGAGCACAAGTTCAAAGAGAAGCGGGGGTTGATCCGGGCCGAAGCTGAAGGCGGGACTGCTGCCTTGAGGGACAAGCTGGAGGAGGCGACACGGCGGGCCGATGCTTTCCGGGCCGCCCTTGAGGTGGCGCAAGGTGAGTTAACCACCTCCCAGGCCGAGGTGCTCCTTCTTCGCCAGCGGGTGGAGGAGGCTGAGGCCGTCGTGCGCCAGAATGCGGACGAGATACGTCAGCGGCGGATCCTGGAGCATGAGCACGGCCCCAAGCTCACCACGCTCCGGGAGAGATCCAACACAGCCTTGGGCAACAACTGCGAGGCGGCTGTTGGCGAGCCGCATGCAGTCAACTACGCCGGCAATCTTCAGTTCTTCACTAACGTGGTGACGCAGCTGGAGGCGCGGTCGGTCAGGGCTGACAGGTTGGTGGAGGAGAGGAGCCACGCCCTGCTCGGGCGCGCCTTTTCTCGCGTCTTCAGCCATCTCCGGAACATGGATCCCCACTTCGATTTCGACGCCGCCATCGCCCCAGTCCCCCAGGCCATCCGAGGCGACCTGGCGCACTGGGTGGAAGACAATGTGGATGCTCTTATCAGGGCCTTCGCTTCAGACGACGACGGCGTGATCGTGGCCGCCGACAAGGGCGGCGTGGTGAACGGCCCTGACGCCGCTGGTGGTGACGTGGACAGCGATGGCGAGTTCAGCGACGCCAGCAATGGCTCGGGTGGTGCTCCTGAGGACGCATTGGGGGATTTATCCGACTGATTGTGTATCGTTCCTACTTCCTTACCCTGCATGAATAGAACTCAGGTTTTGGCCTGATGGCGGTGAGAGCATTTTGGAGGGGGAGCCCCTTATGTAAAATTTGTGTTGATCGTGTTAGTAGACGCTATACTGCCCATGTGCCCGTGCCAAGTGGTTGGCTTAAGCGACGCGCTGGTCGGCTAGTTTACCTTTGTCCCATGCTGGCCCTGAGGTAGCCCGTGGGAGGCTGTGGTGTCCTGAGTGTTCCCTGATTGAATCCGTTGGATCTGCAGTAAAACACCCTCCTAAGAGGACGCGGCGGCGGCAGTCTGGGCTGCGCGCAAGCTAAGCCTGACCCGGCTCGCGAGGGGCTCGCGAGGGGAGGCAGCTGAGGCGAAGTGGTAACCAAAACGCGAGAAATTGCTCGAACGAGACTAAGCACCCCTTCCCCAAACACATGCAAATCTCAAATTCGAATCCAACTTGAATCCAGCGGGGGAAAGTGACAACCAAAGGGAAAAGCAACGAAAGCAGACAAAAGGCCGCGTCCGGCACCTAATCTAGTCTTGGACGTCTTCTCACCAGCGCGGAGCTAAGTGCTGCCACTGGGCGTGGGAGGGAGCCCCAGGGCCTGAGGCCGGCACCCCTGAGACTCCGGGGCGTGTACAGCCCCACTCATTATTACGTGAAAGTGTCACGGGGCGGCGAGCTTCACAGGCACTGGGCCTTCTTCACAAGTACCGGCCTTGCTTCATATCGCCAGATGAGGGCCCTGCCTTGCGCCTCACTCTAGTGCCATCAACAACGACCGGAAACCAGGACGCCGCCGATGGGGTAGAGCGGTCGCCGGCGGTTCCCCCGACGACCACGGGTTCTCCACCGGGGACAGGCCTTGAGGCACCTCCCCAGCGGAGGGCCTACCTCCTGAGAACGCCTTGCTCCGAACGCCATGGTGGTGATGTCGGATCCCGTCCCCTCTCCTGCAGCCCCCTGCGCCCTCCTCCCGAGGGGTAGGAGACCGTGGGAGCGGGGCAGCTGCTCGCTGTGGCGACCTGCACCTCTGTGATCCATGGTTAGCGTATGCCTGCTCCTGAAGAATTAGCGGTACCCAATAATCGTTGCCTCCAGCGTGGCCAGTGGGGCCGTCCCGGGGCTCCTGGAAAGGCTCAGCTTCTGGTGCCTCGTCCCCCCAGCTTGGGCTGTGGAGCGAGCCTTGTTCGCTCTCGTGTGGGTGTCCTTGGTCCATCATGAGGGGCATGTATTCCTCTGGCACCGTCATCCCGAATGCCACGTCGTAATGCTCCGCATGCCACGCGGTCCTGCCTGATGCGCCCACCGTGGGGTGGCAGCGCGGCTGTCCACTGGGGCCGCGGGTCGCGTCGAGTCCTTCTTCGCGGACTGGGAGTGGGGGCAGCGCCGCCGCCGGTCCCGTGCTGATAGCTTCGCTGGCATTGGAGTAGCCTTGGAGCCCGCGGGCACGCGCGGAGCCCCCGCACGGGCCGCCCTGGGCTTGAGATGGGAGCTGGGTGCAGAAGCGGTGAGCCCCCGAGGCGGCGAAGCCCAGGAGCTCTGCCACTCGCTCCAGCAGCACATCGCGGCCGCCCTCCAGCAGCCTGCACTGCAGCAGCTCTCGGGCCACTGTGAGCGCGGCCCTCGAGTTCGCCTGCTCCCTGTGGGTGTACGGTGTCGTGGTCGCGGCGTGATTGGAGGCCCTTGCTGCCGACCGCGCCTGCCATGGTGTGAGAGCTGTCGAAGCCTGTCCACGTCGCCCGCGGCCCGCAGCGCCCTGCGGACCGCGAGCTACCTGGGGCACGGGGTCGCCCGAGGCAAGCGGCTCTGCACGGGCGGGCCACGCCGCCCACGGATCTGGTTTGCCCGCCTGGTCGTCAGACAAGGTGATGACGACGCGACGGGGCACGAAGCGGTAGAAGGTGGATTCCGGCGCACCCCTACCTGGCGCGCCAAATGTCGGATTTCGGGTTCCGGCAGACCCTTGAGGTTCGAACACTGGGGTGCGCGCGGAGATTTCGCCTCCTACCTACTTGCACCCCTCCGCCTCGCTAAGGTCTAAGCTATGGAAAGAACAACACAAGAGACACAGGGTTTATACTGGTTCGAGCCACCTTCGTGGTGTAATACCCTACTCCAGTGTGTGGTGTGGTGGATTGCCTCTTGGGATGGTGGTGATGAACAATACAAGGAAGAATAGCATCGCGAGGGTCTGTTCTTGGCTGGGGGGATGAACTGCTGGGAGGAGTTCAGTTACCCTTCTCTCTCTCTCTCTCTCTCTCTCTCTCTCTCTCTCTCTCTTCTCGATTGTCCCCTCTCTATACCCTAACCTCTCAGCCGCCTGATCCTTCGATTCCCCTTTTCCTTTGGGCGGCTGGTCCTATTTATAGAGGCCCTGGTCCTCTTCCCAAATATCGAGCGTGAAGGGAGCCAACAATGGCGGGCTAATTTGAAAGGGGACAACTAGTACCAGCTATCCTGACAAAAGTAGTCTTCGCCTGCACAAAGCTCTGGTGGTGACGCCGTCTTGGGCTCCACGATGACCTCCGTCTTGTAGTCCTCCTGGTCTTGGTCTTGTTGCACCGAAATGGCAACCTTTGCCTGATGCCTCGGTACTCCGCGGCTGCGCTTGCCCCCTTTGCACCAAAGGGGAAAGGAGGACACTGCATGGGCTGGCACCCGCCTGGCTCCCTTGGTCGTCATGGCTTGCGTCATGGGCACCTCGTGAGGTACCCCGCCTTGATCTCTCCGCCTCCTCGCGAGCCGGCCTGATGAGGCCGTGCCTGAGGAAGCTCCGCGTCATCCGCCCCGCGAGGCTTGGCCACTCGCGAGGGTCTTGGGTTTGTGTTGGTGAAGATGGGCCACGCTGGGCCTCCTTTTGAGCCACGCCGCAGGCTGCAGGCAGGCAAGTCTGGGGACCCCCGTTCCCAGAACGCCGACACCCATCATTTTCAATTCGTTCATGAGATACTTTGCAACCAATCAATCTCCTCATTGGAGTTATCATGGGTTATTTTTCAGCTAAAGCTTTTCCTTAAGGATTGTTGCTAATTATGGTGCTTATAAATGACCCAAGTTCTTCATTTATCCTCCCGATGAAATAAGCTTCTCGTCTTCTTGTTGATATCAATCCAATCTTTTGTTTCCGTAGTGGCAGAATTTTTCCTCAATTTTGAGAAGTTTTCCATAATCCCACTACAATTTATTCGTTTCGTTTTTGGTTTTTCCAACAACTCCGTTATAACCTTCTTGGAAGGGTGCTCTCCAAACTCATTTGTGGTAGAAGTTGGCATTTTCTTCTCCATTCTTTTATTTCAATGATCTATCTTCTATTATTTCTTCTGGAGGCATTGTGATATTGCTCTTTTCACTCATCATCTCTAATTGTGAAGATCATGTTCTATCCTTTTGCTTATCCATTCAGTCGGAGTGTTGTCCAAATTATATTATTCTTTTTTCCTTCTCTATCTTGTTTTAACCGGAGTGTTGTGAATATCATTCCTCTTCTGACCGGAGTCTCATCCAAGTGCTTTAATTTTTGCCAAGTTGATAGTCTTTACCTTCCATGTCCAACCGGAGTGTTGTCATAATTGGTCTTTTTTCCTTCTCTATCTCGTTTCAACCGGAGTGCTTGCATATACTTCTTGTCCATTGTAACCCTTTTCTTATGTCTTTCAACCTACAAGATTCTACTAATATTCCTTGTTCCTCTTATCTAACGGAGTGTTTTCAACTTCGTTCATCTTCGTTGCATTCTTTTTTTTCAATTTGTTCAACCTCTCAAGGTTCTTTGGTTTCACTCGTTTGTCAAAGAAGCAACTTAGTTTTACCTCTTCTCTTCCTCTTCCGTTTCTCTCTGGTGCCATTCTAGATCTCGGGACGAGATCCTCTCGTAGTGGTGGAGTGTTGTGACGCCCCGAGACCGATGCTCTAGGTGTCTTCTAGTTATTCACCGTCGTTGCCATGTCATTCGCTTGCCTATTGCATCCTGTCATGTCATCATGTGCATTGCATCATCATGTTTTCAAAACTTGCATTCGTCCCGGTCTCCTCGTTCTCTCCGTTATCCATTCTGAGCCCAGACACACTTGCACGCGCCCGCGGCACCTCCGAAATATTATTTTATAAGTGGCCGGAAAATGTCCTCCGAATAGGATGAAAGTTGGCTTGTGTTGTGGTTTTGTTGTTACTAGGTCGCCCGCCAAGTTTCATCGCATTTGGAGCTTGTTTGATAGCCCAACCGTTAAACATATAGCGGCATTATAGTCGGTCATACGTCGGATGTTTTCACTTTCCGGAAGCTGCTATCGGGCTTCTCTCTCTCCTCTCTTCTCAGCCCATCTCTCTCTAGCACAGCCCACTAGCCCACCTATCTAACCCCCCTCCACTCCGGATCATTCGATTGAGATCGAACGGCTCCGAAACTGCCTCAAACCCCCTAACCCTAGCCCCCTTGCCTTATATAGAACCCCTCCATGCCATTTTTGGGCATTCCTAGCCCTCCACCTACCTCTAGCCCCCTCTCCCTCAATTTCAGCGCCGAGCCCCTCCCTAGCCTCCACTTGTCGCCATTGCCACTTGGTCTCTTCCCGCACCGCCACCTCACCGTTGCCACATGGCGCGCTCCTAGTGGCCAGCCGCCACCGCGCAGTCGCCCGCAACCAACGGGACGACGCCACGTAGCCCCTGCCTCCTCCCACCACCAAGCCCGCACGCGGGAGGCCCGCCCAGGCCCGCACGGCCGAGCCACTCGGTCGCTGTCCCACACTCCCTGCTCCCTTGCTCTCGATCTCGATCGAGGGGAGGAGCCCCTCGACCCCGACCTTGCCGTTCCGCTCCTTCCCGCCGACTCACCGGAGTCGCTGTCGGCGACCAACTCCGGTCAGGTCGCGCCACCCCCTGCCTCTCCTCCTTCCTTCCCTGTGCTATACCCTCTCCCTCACGATCGCTCTCTCTCCCGCAGGATCCCTCCGCCAGGGACTGCCGCCGCCCGGAGCTCCCCGTCCTCGCCGTCGTCGAAAATGGAACCCCGGGGCCAGATCCGGCCTCCTCCACTCCGGATCTGTCGGGTCCGCGTCCGTTCCGGCCAAAGCCCGCCATGCCGCCCCGCCAGAACACCGTCCCGTCGCCGATCTTTGCTGCCGCCAGCCTCTGCCTCGACGTGATGACCCCGTCATCGCACGTTGACCCAGCGCTTTGGTGGGCCGCGCCAGGCACGCCAGCAAGGCCAGCCCAGTCTGCCCCTACCGGCCTCTCCCTCTCCACTGAATTGGGCTTGGCCCAGTGGTGAGAAGCCGCCCACCTCCCGCTGTGCAGTTGGGCCTGCCAGTTTCGGCCCGGGATGAGTTTTTTTCCTTGCCTGCGATTTTAGACATTATCCAGAGTTACCAGATTGACAGAAAACCCCTTGCACAATATGCATATAATAACTCACAAACGGTGCATCAGATTAAAACAAACTTTATATGTAAAATGCTTAGAATTGTGTCTACTTTCACAATATCCAACTTTCGTGCTTGTTGGAGATGTTTAACTTGTTGGTTGCTTTAATTTCCTCATATGCCATGTTATGTTGATTTAATTCATAACTAATTAACCGTAGCTCCGAACTTAACAAACTTTATATGTAAATCAGGTGGAAAATTGCCTAGTTTAACATGGTGGCATTGCTTTGCATGTTTAACAACTCTAAAATATGCTTTAGGGAAAAACAGTACCAAATGTAATATATGCTCATGAGGATTTCTCCTGACTTGTTGTTTGTTGTTCCGACCTCATTTAAACTTGCCTAGATAGGTAGTTTTCATTTGCTTCACCTCTTGCCATGTTAATCAACATTTAATATTGTTGGGTACATAAACGAGGTCGAACTAAATAACTTGAATGTGGCGTTCCGTCAAAATGCAACTCGTTGCATATTGAGCTCCACTTAATTTGTAGGATTGTTTGTGCATATTGCCATGCCATGCCTCTTTAATCCAGAGATGCATCATACTTGGTTGTGCATCATGCCATGTTTATATGATGGTTGTTTACTATGTTGCTTGCTTCTTTCCGGTGTTGCTTCTCGGGTTAGTTCTGATAACGTCGCGTTTGTGAGGATCCGTTCGACTATGTCCGTTTGTCTTCTTCATGGACTTGTTCTTCTTCCTTGCGGGATCTCAAGCAAGATGACCATACCCTCGAAATCACTTCTATCTTTGCTTGCTAGTTGCTCACTCTATTGCTATGCTGCGATACCTACCACTTGCTATTTCATGCCTCCCATATTGCCATGTCAAGCCTCTAACCCACCTTACCCAGCAAACCGTTGTTTGTCTATGCTCAGCCCCTCTTATAGCGTTGCTAGTTGCAGGTGAAGATGGAGTTTGTTCCATGTTTTGGAACATGGATATGTTCGGATATCACAATATCTCTTATTTTAATTAATGCATCTAGATACTTGGTAAAGGGTGGAAGGCTCGGCCTTATGCCTGGTGTTTTGTTCGACTCTTTGCCGTCCTAGTTTCCGTCATACCGGTGTTATGTTCCTTGATTTTGCATTCCTTACATGGTTGGGTGTTATGGGGACCCATTGACAGTTAGCCTTGAATAAAACTCGTCCAGCAAGGCCCAACCTTGGTTTTACATTTGCCTAACAACCTAAACTTTTCCCTTGGGAGTAATTAACCCGAGGGTCATCTTATTTTAACCCCCTCAGGCCAGTGCTTCTCTAAGTGTTGGTCCGAACTGAGTAGACTGCGGGGCCAACTCGGGGAAACTTGAGGTTTCGTTTTACTCGTAGGATGTCTCATCCGGTGTGCCATGAGAACGAGATATGTGCAGCTCCTATCGGGATTTCTCGGCACATTCAGGCGGCTTTGCTGGTCTTGTTTTACCATTGTCGAAATGTCTTGTAACCGGGATTCCGAGTCTGATCGGGTCGTCTTGGGAGAAGGAATATCCTTTGTTGACCGTGAGAGCTTGTGATGGGCTAAGTTACGACACCCCTGCAGGGTTTTGAACTTTTGAAAGCCGTGCCCGCGGTTATGGGCAGATGGGAATTTGTTAATATCCGGTTGTATAGAACTTGAAACTTAACTTAATTAAAATGCATCAACCGCGAGTATAGCCGTGGTGGTCCCGTTCCGGCGTAGTCTGGGAAGTGAACACGGTTCTTGTGTTATGCTTGAACATAAGTAGTTTCAGGATCACTTCTTGATCACTTCTAGTTCACGACCGTTACATCGCTTCTCTTCTCGCTCTTATTTATGTAAGTTAGCCACCATATATGCTTAGTGCTTGCTGCAGCTCCACCTCACTACCCCTTTCCTACCCATAAGCTTAAATAGTCTTGATCTCGCGGGTGTGAGATTACTGAGTCCTCGTGACTCACAGATACTTCCAAACAGTTTGCAGGTGCCGATGATACAAGTGCAGGTGACGCAACCGAGCTCAAGCGAGAGCTCGATGAGACCTTTTCGTTGTTGTGTTTTGTTTCCTTTTGATCAGTAGTGGAGCCTAGTTGGGGCGATTGGGGACCTATGGGTGGTCTTTTCTTTTTATGTTGGTTCCGTAGTCGGACCTTGATTGTATCTGGATGATGTAATGCTGTATTTATGTGTTGTGTGAAGTGGCGATTGTAAGCCATCTTTTTATCCCTTTCTTATTCAGTACATGGGATGTGTAAAGATTACCCCTCTTGCAACATGCCTACTATGTGGTTATGCCTCTAAGTCGTGCTCCGACACGTGGGAGATATAGCCGCATCATGGGTGTTACACTGTGGCGCCACCAATACCGGTGGGCTGGTCAGGTATCTCTTGAAGTCTTGGAAGGCCCAGTCGGCCTCCGGAGTCTACTCGAACGGTCCCTTCTTCATCATCATCTTAAAAAAGGGTAATGCATCCTCTCCTAGCTTGGAGATGAAGCACCCTAATGCGGTCAACCGACCAGCCGGCTTCTGCATTTCCTTGAGGGTCTGTGGTGGGCTCATGCCTTCAATGGCCTTGATCTTTTCCGGATTCTCCTCGATCCCTC
The DNA here is from genome assembly GCF_002162155.2 of Triticum dicoccoides. Taxonomy (NCBI): domain Eukaryota; kingdom Viridiplantae; phylum Streptophyta; class Magnoliopsida; order Poales; family Poaceae; genus Triticum; species Triticum dicoccoides. Next base: position 208,017,660 of record NC_041380.1, read on the forward strand.
TGTGCGACATGAGGAACCCTAGTAGCTTGCCCGAAGGAACACCGAACACACATTTCCCTAGGTTAAGCCACAGGTTCACCTGGCGCAGGCTCTCGAATGTCTCCTCCAGGTCTTGGATCAAGGTTCCCGCCTCCCGAGATTCACCACAATGTCATCAACGTAGGCCTCCGTGTTCCTCTGGAGCTGTTGCCCTAAAGCGATGTGCATCAGCCACTGAAAGGTTGCGCCTGCGTTGCGCGGTCCGAAGGGCATACATGTGTAGCAGTACACCCCACATGGGATCAGGAAGGCTATCTTCTCTACATGTTCCAGCACCATCTTGATTTGGTGATACCCTGAGAACGCATCTAGGAAGCACAGTAGGTCGCACTCTGCGGTGGAGTCGATGATCTGGTCGATGCGCGGGAGAGGGACCGGATCCTGAGGGCACACCTTGTTGAGGTTGGTGAAGTCGTCACACATTCGCTCCTTCCCGCCTTTCTTTGGCACCATGACTGGGTTCGCTAGCCACATGGGGTACCTGACCTCACGAATGGCGGTCCTCTAACTTGCAGGTCTCTTGGACGATGAAGGCCTGCTTCATCGTGGACTGCCACCTTGCTCGCTGCTTCACAGGGCACGCATTGGGGCACACCTTCAGGTGGTGCTGAATTACTTCCCTCGGGACCCCCACCAGTTGATTGGGCTCCCATGCGAACATGTCCTTGTTTGCACGCAAGAACTTTACCAATGCTTCCTCTTGGTTGGGGTTAAGGCCGGCACCTATGGTGAAGGTGGCTCCTGAAGAGCCGTCCTCGTCGACCGACACCTGCTTTGTCTCTGCATTGTCTTGGGTGAACAACTTCTTCTTCTTGGTCGGCGCAGCCTCCTTGGCCTCAGGGGTACCGGTGCCGATGGGTCGTGCCGCTGCAGCGATCTTGAAGGCAAGTTAGAGCACCGTCACGGCCTCCTTAGTGTCCCCTTTGATGGTGAGGACACCCATGCTCCCTGGCATTTTCATGAGATTGTAGGCTAGATGAGTCGCCACCATGAACTGCGCAAGGGCTGGGTACCCGAGGATGGCATTGTATGGGAGGCCGATGCGGGTGATGTCGAAGTTGACTAGCTCGGTGCGGTAGTTGTCGCACATGCCGAAGGTGACGGGAAGGCGGATCTGCCCCAGGGAGCGGGCAGTGCCACCACCAACTCCTGAGAAAGGCTTGCTGAGGCTGAGTCGTTCGAGCGACACGTGAAGCAGGGTAAAGGCCTCCATGGAGAGCAAGTTGAGGTCTGCGCCGCTGATGACCCACAAGTATAGGGAATCTATCGTAGTCCTTTCGATAAGTAAGAGTGTCGAACCCAACGAGGAGCAGAAGGTAATGATAAGCGGTTTTCAGCAAGGTATTCTCTGCAAGCACTGAAATTATAGGTAATAGATAGTTTTGTGATAAGATAATTCGTAAATAAAGTGCAGCAAGGTGGCCCAATACTTTTTGTAGCAAAGGACAAGCCTAGACAAACTCTTATATAAAGAAAAGCGCTCCCAAGGACACATGGGAATTATTGTCAAGCTAGTTTTCATCACGTTCATATGATTCACGTTCGGTACTTTGATAATTTGGTATGTGGGTGGACCGGTGCTTGGGTACTATCCTTACTTGGACAAGCATCCCACTTATGATTAACCTCTATTGCAAGCATCCGCAACTACAACAAAAGTATTAAGGTAAACCTAACCATAACATGAAACATATGGATCCAAATCAGCCCCTTACGAAGCAATGCATAAACTAGGGTTTAAGCTTCTGTCACTCTGGCAACCCATCATCTACTTATTACTTCCCAATGCCTTCCTCTAGGCCCAAATAATGGTGAAGTTTCATGTAGTCGACGTTCACATAACACCACTAGAGGAGAGACAACATACATCTCATCAAAATATCGAACGAATACCAAATTCACATGACTACTAATAGCAAGACTTCTCCCATGTCCTCAGGAACAAACATAACTACTCGCAAAGCATATTCATGTTCATAATCAGAGGGGTATTAATGTGCATATAGGATCTGAACATACGATCTTCCACCAAGTAAACCAACTAGCATCAACTACAAGGAGTAATCAACACTACTAGCAACCTACAGGTACCAATCCCAGACATAGAGACAAGAATTGGATACAAGAGATGAACTAGGGTTTGAGAGGAGATGGTGCTGGTGAAGATGTTGATGGAGATTGGCCCCCTCCCGATGAGAGGAGCGTTGGTGATGACGATGGTGATGATTTCCCCCTCCTGGAGGGAAGTTTCCCCGGCAGAACAGCTCCACCAGAACCCTAGATTTGTTCCGCCAAGGTTCCGCCTCGTGGCGGCGGAGTCTCATCCCGAAAGCTTGCTTATGATTTTTTTCCTCAACGAAAGACTCCATATAGCAGAAGATGGGCATCGGAGGGCCACCAGGGGGCCCACGAGGCAGGGGGCGCGCCCCCCACCCTCGTGGCTGGTGAGTGGCCCCCCTCTGGCACTTCTTGCGCACAGTATTTTTTATATATTTTGAAAATAACTTCCGTGATGTCTCAGGATTTTCGGAGCTGTGCAGAATAGGTCTCTAATATTTCCTCCTTTTCTAGCCCAGAATCCCAGTTGCCGGCGTTCTCCCTCTTTATGCAAACCTTGTAAAATAAGAGAGAATAGGCATAAGTATTGTGACATAATGTGTAATAACAGCCCATAATGCAATAAATATCGATATAAAAACATGATGCAAAATGGACGTATCAACTCCCCCAAGCTTAGACCTCGCTTGTCCTCAGTCGAAAGCCGAAATCGAAAAATATCTCCACATGTTTAGAGATAGAGGTGTCGATAAAAATAAAATACGGACATGAGGGCATTGTGATCATTCTTAGAACAACACACACACACACACACACACACACACACACATATATATATATATATATATTGTCATATGATCTCTTATGCTAGAGTAACAATTCAATCACAATTTCAAGTATGAATCATAAAATTCATTGAAAACTAACAAACTATAATCTCAGTCATTAAAGCAATTGCAATTTATCATAACATAGGAAAGAGTCAATATAAGAGCTTTTAAGCAAGTCCTCATACTCAACCATCATATAGTCTTTCACAATTGCTAACACTCACGCAATACTAGTGGGTATGGAGTTTTAATCGGACATAGAGAAAGATATGGTCTTATAGTTTTGCCTCCCAACGTTTTACCTCAAGGGTAATGTCAACAATAATAGTTCATAAAAACTCACATCCAATTAGTCATATATATCAGGATCTTTCCAACATATTGTGCTTGCCAAAAGATATGTAAAAAGGAAAGGTGAGGATCACCATGACTCTTATGTAAGGTGGGAGATAAAAGTAAAAGATAGGCCCTTCGCAGAGGGAAGCAGAGGTTGTCATGCGCTTTTATGGTTGGATGCACAAAATCTTAATGCGAAAGAATGTCACTTTATATTGCCACTTGTGATATGGACCTTTATTATGCAGTCAGTCGCTTTTATTTCTTCCATATCACAAGATCGTATAAAGCTTATTTTCTCCCACACTAATAAGTCATACATATTTAGAGATCAATTTTTATTCCTTGCACCGATGGCAACTTACTTGAAGGATCTTACTCAATCCATAGGTAGATATGGTGGACTCTCATGGCAAAACTGGGTTTAGGGATATTTGGAAGCTCAAGTAGTATCTCTACTTGGTGCAAAGAATTGGCTAGCATGAGAGGGAATGACAAGCTCAATCATGTTGGGTGATCCATGACAATATAATTTACCTCAGATGTAAGAAAGCATAACCCATTACGTTGTCTTCCTTGTCCAATGTCAACTCTTTAGCATGTCATATTTTAATGAGTGCTCCCAATCATAAAAGATGTCCAAGATAGTGTATTTATATGTGAAGACCTCTCTTTCTTTATTACTTCTTATTAATTGCAATGATGACGAAAACTATGTTTGTCAACTCTCAACAACTTTTAATCATCATACTCTTATATGTAAGCTCATTACTCTCCATAAGATCCATATGATCTCTTTTATTTCTTTTTATTCTTTCTCTTTTATTTTATTCACTCAAGATCATGGCAAAATAATCAAGACCTTGACTCAATAATAATCTTTATTGTATAGCTCACGGACTCGATTACATAGGAAGATCATAAAGCAAAACTCACAACTAGATCATACTGACACTTTATTCTACTAGCTCAAAATATTATCAAAAGGATCGAACTAAGAAAAACGGTAAAGATGAAAGTGATGGTGATACGATATCGGGGCACCTCCCCCAAGCTTGGCAGTTGCCAAGGTGAGTGCCCATACCTGAGGCTCAGATCTTCTTTGTTAGTGAAGAAGGTGGAGTTGTCGATGATGGATAGTCGCACATCGAGCGTAGGAGGTCCTCCAACTTGCGGATAATGCCCTTGAGTGCGATGATGTGCTCTTGGTCCTCCGTGGTCTTCTTGATCCCTTCATCCTTGTTGATCTCCATAGGTTCTTCCCTCTTCAGCTCTATCTTCATTAGCCAAGCATCGTTGTCACCATTGTTGGAGGGAGACGACATAATGCCTGTCCTTGGCAACCCTGACAGAAAATAGCTCGAAACAAAGACAAGAGATATTTGCATGATACGGTGGTCAAAACCTCCGGGAGGTTGTATAATGAATTTTTACCGACTGAAATACGTAACGTGCAAGAAAACGGAGTCCGGAGAGCGCACGAGGTGCCCACGAGGTAGGGTGCGCGCCCAGGGGGGTAGGGTGCTCCCTCCACCCTCATGGAGCCCTCGTGTCCTTCCCGTACTGCTTCTTATTTTTCTATTTTTCTAAATATTCCAAAACGGAGAAAAATTGCCATTAGAACTGTTTTGGAGTCGGTTTACTTACCGTACCACATACCTATTCCTTTTAGGAATCTGAAACGTTCCGGAAAGTGTCCCTTATGTATTCTTCCGGAGTTATGGTTTCAACAAAATTGGCTTCGCTTTCAATAACATTGGTTTCAACAATTACCTAGGCTCTTTTCTTATGTTAAGGACCCCTGGATCACTGTTAAAGAGTTTTTGGACTCTCAGGACATGTTCCAGCACTTCCACCTTCCTATGTCCAGTCAGGCTTTTGATGACCTGATCATTCTTCAATCATTGTTGGATGGCCATAATAGAGTAACTGGGTCCAAGGACATTTGGTTTTGGAGTGGCACTGCCAAGGGATACTCACCAAAGTTGTTTTACTCACACACTTTTGTATCACAGTCCTTCAACCCTTTGACAGCTTGGATCTGGAAGTCCTCGTGTACAATGAAAATAAAAGTATTTGCTTGGATGCTTATTATGGATAGGTTGAATACCAAGGACATGGTGGAAAGGAGGCATTGGCATTTGGAGGATGGAGTAAATTGTGTTCTTTGCCCTTTGCAGACTGGGGAAACAAGAGATCATCTGTTCTTTAATTACAATTTTAGTGTCAAAGTTTGGAACTACTTGCAAATTGATTGGTCATCTAGTGACTCTATGGCTGAGTTGGTTATCAATGCTAGCAGGAGCTTTAGGAAACCCTTCTTTACCGAAGTGGTCTTTATAGCATGCTAGAATATCTGGATTGTCAGGAATGCTAAGGTCTTCAGGCATGAGAGAGCTGGATTCAATAAATGGAGAAGAGCATTCATCCATGATATTACTTTAATGCAATATAGGGTCAAGTCTGCTTATAAGGATGATCTCCTTAGATGGATCTCATTTCTGCCACCTTGAGGCTTGTAATTTAACCTTCTTTCTTCCCTAGAATAGCTTGATTACCTCTTGTAATCCCCCTTTGTACTTGTTCTTGCTCTCCCTTTTAATAAAGATTTGCTATGCTGTGGGGGTTTTCCCCTACAGTTCCCAGTCAAAAAAAACATTGGTTTCAACATTTATAGGATTACCTGAGATATAATGTTTGATTCTTTGAACGTTCACCACCTTTGGATTTGTGCTTTCAAAGTTGTTGATTTTTATGGCACCGGACGATAGACCTCCTCGATAACGTAAGGAACTTTCCATTTAGAGAGAAGCTTTCCTGCAAAAAATCTTAAATGAGAGTTGTATAGCAATACATAATCACCTACATTAAACTCACGTTTTTGTATTCTTTTGTCATGCCATCTTTTAACTTTTTCTTTAAACAATTTGGCATTCTCATAGGATTGGGTTTTCCATTCATCAAGTGAGCTAATGTCAAATAACCTTTTCTCACTGGCAAGTTTGAAATCATAGTTGAGCTCTTTAATAGCCCAATAAGCCTTATGTTCTAGTTCTAGAGGTAAGTGACATGCTTTTCCATAAACCATTTTATACGGAGACATACCCATAGGATTTTTATATGCAGTTCTATAGGCCCATAATGCATCATCAAGTTTCTTGGACCAATTCTTTCTAGATCTATTAACAGTCTTTTGCCAAATTAATTTGAGTTCTCTATTACTCAATTCTACTTGACCACTAGACTGTGGGTGATAAGGAGATGCAATTCTATGATTAACATCATAGTTAGCAAGCATTTTACGGAAAGCACCATGAATAAAATGTGAACCACCATCAGCCATTAAATATCTAGGGACTCCAAACCTCGGAAAAATAACTTCTTTAAGCATCTTAATAGAGGTGTTATGATCAGCACCACTAGTTGGAATAGCTTCTACCCACTTAGTAACTTAATCAACAACAACTAAAATATGTGTATATCCATTAGAGGCAGGAAAAGGTCCCATATAATCAAATCCCCAAACATCAAATGGTTCAATAACAAGTGAATAATTCATAGGCATTTCTTGACGTCTACTAATATTACCAATTCTTAGAGATTCATCACAAGATAAGACAAACTTACGGGCATCCTTGAAGAGAGTAGGCCAATAAAAACTGGATTGCAATACCTTATGTGCAGTTCTATCTCCAGAGTGGTGTCCCCCATAAGCTTCGGAGTGACACTTGCGTCGGATCTGTTCCTGTTCATGCTCAGGTACACAACGTCTAATAATACCATCTACTCATTCTTTGTAAAGATGTGGGTCAACCCAAAAGTAATGTCTCAAATCATAGAAGACTTTTTCTTTTGCTGGTATGGGAAACTAGGTGGTATAAATTTAGCAACAATATAATTAGCATAATCAGCATACCATGGAGCAGTTCGAGAAGCATTTATGACATTTAATTGTTCATCAAGAAAGCTATCATCAATAGGTAGTGGGTCATCAAGAACATTTTCTAACCTAGACAAGTTATCTGCAACGGGGTTCTCAACTCCCTTTCTATCAATAATATGCAAATCAAATTCTTGTAGCAAGAGAACCCATCTAATAAGTCTAGGTTTAGCATCTTTCTTTTCCATAAGATATTTAATAGCAGCATGATTCGTGTGAATAGTTACTTTAGAATCAACAATATAAGGTCTGAACTTATCACAAGCAAATACAACTGCTAAGAATTCCTTTTCAGTAGTAGCATAATTTCTCTGGGCATTGTCTAGAGTTTTAATAGCATATTGAATGACATCTAAGTTCTTATCAACTCTTTACCCTAGAATAGCACCTACTGTATAATCACTAGCATCACACATAATTTTAAAAGGTAAATTCTAGTCACGTGGCTGAACAATAGGTGTAGAGATCAATGCTTTCTTAAGTGTTTCAAATACTTCTACACAGTCATCATCAAAGACGAATGGTATATCTTTTTGTAATAAATTAGTCAGAGGCCGCGAAATTTTTCAGAAGTCCTTAATGAACCTCCTATAAAATCCGGCATGACCAAGGAAAGTTCTTATACCTTTGATGTCCTTGGGACACGACATCTTTTCAATAGCATCAACTTTAGCTTTATCAACTTCAATGCCCCTTTCAGAAATTTTGTGCCCCAAGACAATACCTTCATTAACCATGAAGTGGCATTTCTCCCAATTCAAGACAAGGTTAGTTTCTTCACATCTCTGCAAAACTTGATCAAGGTTGCTTAAGCAATCATCAAAAGAGGATCCATAAACGGAGAAATCATCCATGAATACCTCACATATCTTTTCACAAAAATCAGAAAATATAGCCATCATGCATCTTTGAAAGGTAGAAGGTGCATTACATAAACCAAAAGGCATACATCTATAAGCAAAAGTACCAAAAGGACAAGTAAAAGTGGCCTTAGATTGATCATCAGGTGATACAGGTATTTGAGAGAAACCAGAATAACCATCTAGAAAGCAAAAATGTGTATGTTTGGATAATCTTTCTAGCATTTGATCAATAAAAGGTAAGGGGCAATGATATTTTTGAGGAGCCTTATTTAATTTGTGGAAATCAATTACCATCCTATAACCAGTAATAATTCTTTGCAAAATCAATTCATCTTTATCATTAGGAACGACAGTAATACCTCCCTTCTTAGGAACACAATGGACATGACTTACCCACTGACTATCAGCAATGGGATAAATTATACCTGCCTCAAGGAGCTTTAGTATTTCTTTTCTTACCACATCTTTCATCTTAGGATTCAGCCGTCGTTGGTGATCAATAACTGGTTTGGCATCTTTCTCCAAATTTATTTTGTGTTGACATAGAGTGGGACTAATGCCCTTAAGATCATCAAGAGTATATCCAATAGCAGCAAGGCGCTTCTTCAGAGTTTTCAATAATTTTTCTTTCTCCTTCTCTGAAAGGTTAGCACTAATAATAGCAGGATATATCTTCTTTTCATCAAGATAAGCATATTTAAAGAGTATCAGGCAATGGTTTAAGCTCAAACATGGGATCACCCTTGGGTGGAGGAGGATCCCTTAAGATTTCAACATGCAAGTTGTGTTTCAGAATAGGTCCCTGTTTAGAGAACACCTCATCTATTTCCCTTCTTTCATTCATAAACATATCATTTTCATGGTCTAGCAAATATTGTTCTAAAGGATCACTAGGAGGTATGGCAATAGAAGAAAGACCAATAATTTCATCTTTACTAGGCAATTCCTCTTCACGGTGTTGTCTACAAAATTTAGAAAAGTTGAGCTCATGAGACATATCACCTAAACCAATAGTAACAACATCCTTTTTGCAGTCTATCCTAGTATTAACAGTGTTTAAGAAGGGTCTACCAAATATAATGGGACAAAAGCTATCTTGTGGGGAACCAAGAACAAGAAAAACAGCAGGATATTTAGTTTTCCCACACAAGACTTCAACATCTCTAACAATCCCAATTGGTGAAATAGTATCCCTATTGGCAAGTTTAATTGTGACATCAATATCTTCTAACTCAGCAGGTGCAATATCATGCATAATTTCTTTGTATAAGTCAATAGGTATTGCACTAGCACTAGCACCCATATCACACAAGCCATGATAACAATGATCTCCTATTTTAACAGAAATAACAGGCATGCCTACCACAGGTCTATGTTTACCTTTAGCACAAGGTTCAGCAATTCTAGCAGTTTCATCACAGAAATAAATAACATGCCCACCAATATTTTCCGCCAAGAGATCCTTAACAATAGCAATATTAGGTTCAACTTTAACTTTCTCAGGAGGTGTATTGGTTCTAATATTGCTTTTACGAACCACAGTTGAAGCTTTAGCATGATCTTTTATCCTAACAGGAAAAGGTGGTTTCTCAACATAAGCAGTAGGAATAATAGGATCATTACAAGTGATAGTCTTTTCTTCAACTTTAATAGGTGCAGCTACTTTTACTTCTATGGGAGGATGATATTTAAACCACTTCTCCTTAGGGAGATCAACATGAGTAGAAAAAGATTCACAGAAAGAAGCTACTATCTCAGAGTCAAGTCCATATTTAGTGCTAAATTTACGGAAAACATCGGTATCCATAAAAGATTTAACACAATCACAATCAAACTTACGTGTCATACCTGACTCCATACCTTCGTCGAGATCCCAATCTTCAGAGTTGCATTTAATTCTTTCCAATAAATCCCATTTGAATTCAATAGTCTTCATCATAAAAGAGCCAGCACAAGAAGTATCGAGCATGATGCAATTGTTATCAGAAAGCCGAGCATAATTTTTTTGGATAATGATTTCTCTTGAGAGCTCATGATTGGGGCATGAATATAACATTGATTTAAGCCTCCCCTAAGCTTGAGCGATGCTTTCTCCTTCGCGAGGGCAAAAATTATATATATATATAATTACGATCACTTCTGATGAAATTCCAATTTCAATCATTTGTAGTTCCATGATACCATATCATCACATAGCCTATACCATGTCAATGCATATCCCTCCAAAGATAAAGGGAAGACCTTCTTCTTGATAACATCATTGGGCATATGAAAGCACAAGTGCTCCCTGGGTGATTTTGATAATTAATGACAACATATCTCTTGTTGGACTAATACTTTTACCTAGTATGTTTCAGACAAGTTCAACAAATTAAGTGGCATGGACTAAAGGATGTGGAACCCCTTCAAGATGCTAAGGACAAAGGATTAGCTCAAGCTTCAAGATCAAGACTCTACATTTTATATTTTAGTGATCCAAGATCACATTGAGTCTATAGGAAAAGCCAATACTATCAAGGAGGGATGAGGTGTTGCTTGATGAGGTTCTTGCTTCATAGTGCTTAGTGATATGCTCCAAAACCCTCAACTACCTTCCCACATCCACATATGACCTAAAATCAAAGTCAAACTTGGCCCCACCGATTCTTTCTATCCGGCGCAACCGAGTTCAGATGTCATAGCCACTGCCACATCGGTTTCGGTTTCACCGATAGGCAAAACCCTCAACTAGGCAAATCGGTTTCACCGATAGGGATCTCGGTCTCACCGAGATGGGATTGTAATCTCTCTGTGTATGTCCATTACCAAAATCGGTCCCACCGAGATTGAGCAATCGGTACTACCGAGATTACAATGCAAACTTTCTGGTTAGCTTATTACCAAAATCAGTCCCACCGAGTTTGTGTAATCGGTCTCACCAAGTTTGCCTGACCAACTCTCTGGTTAGCTTATTACCAAAATTTGTCCCACCGAGTTTGTCTAATCAGTCTCACCGAGATTACGTTATGCCCTAACCCTAAACATGTCGGTCTTACCGAGTTGCATCTCAGTCCCACCGAGAATACTAACGGTCACTAGGTTTGCTAGATCGGTCCGACCGAGTTTCTCAATTCGGTCTCACCGAGATTGGTAAATTGTGTGTAACGATTAGTTTTTGTATGGAGGCTATATATACCCCTCCACCCACTCTTCATTCGTTGAGAGAGCCATCAGAACATACCTACACTTCCAATACACATTTTCTGAGAGAGAACCAGCTACTCATGTGTTGAGGCCAAGATATTCCATTCCCACCATATGAAACTTGATCTCTAGCCTTCCCCAAGTTGCTTTCCACTCAAATATTCTTTCCACCAAATCCAAATCCTGTGAGAGAGAGTTGAGTGTTGGGGAGACTATCATTTGAAGCACAAGAGCAAGGAGTTCATCATCAACACACCATTTGTTACTTCTTGGAGAGTGGTGTCTCCTAGATTGGCTAGGTGTCACTTGGGAGCCTCCGACAAGATTGTGGAGTTGAACCAAGGAGTTTTTAAGGGCAAGGAGATCGCCTACTTCGTGAAGATCTACCGCTAGTGAGGCAAGTCCTTCGTGGGCGATGGCCATGATGGGATAGACAAGGTTGCTTCTTCATGGACCCTTCGTGGGTGGAGCCCTCCGTGGACTCGCGTAACCGTTACCCTTCGTGGGTTGAAGTCTCCATCAACGTGGATGTACGATAGCACCACCTATCGGAACCACGACAAAAACATCCGTGTCTCCAATTGCGTTTGAATTCTCCAAACCCTTCCCCTTACATTCTTGCAAGTTGCATGCTTTACTTTCCGCTGCTCATATACTCTTTGCATGCTTGCTTGATATGTATTGTGTTTGTTAAACTTGTGCCAAAACTCCACTTCAACTTAAAGAAATTAAAAACCGCAACTTTTGGTACTTAGTGTCTAATCACCCCCCCTCTAGACACCTCTTCTCGATCCTTTCAATTGCTATCAGAGCCTTGGTCTCCATTGCTTTGGTTTAAACACCTTTGAAGGAAGATGGATGTGTCTACTTTGGGGAGTCTTAGACATAGAGTGCCTATTCTTGATGGAGAATATTTTCATGAGTGGAAAAATGAAATGCTTGAGATTTTCAATGAATATCACTTGAACAAGTACATTGCTAGCCCTTATGCACCTCATATTGATCCCTTGCATCCCACACCCGAAGAGGATCTTGACATGATTCAGAATCTTAGAACCATCAATCTTATCATAAGAGGATTGCCTATACTATATGGAAATTTCTTGAGGAACGATTTCTAGATTATTCCTTGAAAAATTTAGACGAAATTCTCCATAAGTCTATTGCTTTGAGTAAGATGAATTCTAGTGATCCTAGCTTTGGTGATTGTCTACTTGAGCTTACCGATCTCATGCGTGCCATAGGAAATGTTGGGATCATTAACGATATCATATCCGAAGCTATTAGAATTCATAAAGGTGACCATTGTGATGATCATTTGTCTAATGAATTACCCTCTCTAGGAATTGATCAATCACAAAATGATGTTGAACATGGATACTATGATGAGGATGATGATAGTGACTATGATCTCGATGATGCGATGAGACACTTTGGTCTTATGGCAAATCTTCTTGGCTACATAGCTGGAGGAAAGGAATGGGTCCTTGATAGTGGATGTACTGATCATATGACCGGAGATAAAGACATGTTTCGTGAGCTTGCTGGAAACGACGGCCCTCGAAAGTATGTCACTTTTGGTGATAATTCAAAGGGTAAGGTGGTTGGACTTGGTAAGGTGGCCATCTCACATGATAGCTCCATACAAAATGTCACGCTCATTGAATCTCTTGGCTACAACTTACTTTCAGTATCTAGACTTGCTGATTTCGGTTTCAATGTCCTATTTACTGAAGTAGACTGCCAAGTGTTTCGTAGAGATAATCATAAAATGGTCTTTACCGGTATACGTAGAGGAGATCTTTACATTGTTGATTTCACTAAAAAGGCTCAACCTAGAACTTGCTTAATTGCTAAATCTTCTAAAGGCTGGTTGTGGCATAGAAGGCTAGGCCATGTGGGCATGCGAAACCTTGACAAACTCATTAAAGGAAATCATATCCTTGGGGTTAACGATGTCATATTTGACAAGGATAGACTTTGTAGTGCTTGTCAAGCAGGGAAACAAGTTGGAGGAAGTCATCGTGATAAGAACATCATGACCACAAGAAGACCACTCGAGCTACTTCACATGGATCTCTTTGGTCCAAATGCCTACAAGAGTCTCGGTGGTAACTCATTTGGTCTAGTCATAGTTGACGATTTTTCAAGATTTACGTGGGTGTTCTTTCTTGATGACAAATTGCAGGTCCAAAAGATCTTCAAAAACTTTGCTATGAAGGCCCAAAATCAATTTGACGTGAAGATCAAGAAGATTCGGAGCGACAACGGAACGGAGTTCAAGAACGCAAATGTAGACACCTTTCTTGACGAAGAAGGGATTGCACTTGAGTTCTCGGCTACGTACACACCTCAACAAAATGGAGTCATTGAGAGGAAAAACCGGACTCTTATCGAGATGGCAAGAACGATGCTTGATGAGTACAAGATGCCAAAACACTTTTGGGCGGAAGCAGTTGAGACAGCTTGTCATGCAACAAATCGCTTGTATCTTCACAAGCTACTCGGCAATATGGCATACGAGCTCCTCACCGGTAACAAACCCCAAGTTGGATACTTTTGAGTATTCGGCTCAAAGTGCTACATTCTTGATAAGCATCATCGTTCTAAATTTGCTCCTAAGTCTCATGAAGGTTTCCTACTTGGTTATGGCTCAAACTCTCACACATACCGTGTCTACAACAATTTCACCCGAAAGGTTGAAGAAACGGTAGATGTGAAGTTTGATGAATCTAACGGCTTGCAAGTAGAGCAATTGCCAATTGATGTAGGAGACAAAGATCCCTCGGAAGCAATCCAAGACTTGTCTATTGGCAAGATTCGTCCAACGGAGATGAAGGAGAGTACCTCGTCTGTCCAAGTGGAAGCTTCTACCTCACGACAAGGTGAACCAAGAGTTGATACGGAAGCATCCACGAGTGGGACACACCAAGATGAAGAAAACGAGGAAGTGCACCAAGACGAACGTCAACAACCTCCTTCTCCACCACGACAAGAGAACGACAACGCTAACAATGAAGAAGAACAAGATGAAGAAGATGTTCAACCAAGACCCAAGCAAAAGCTTTCACAAGTTCGAGCAAGAATTGCTAAAGATCATCCCGTGGAGCAAATCTACAATGATATCCAAACCGGGAGAATCACTCGCTCTAAAACTCGTTTGGCTAACTTTTGTGAACATTGCTCATTCATCTCTAGCATTGAACCTATGAAGGTTGAAGAAGCATTGGAGGATCCGTACTGGATAAACGCTATGCATGAAGAGCTACACAACTTTGAGAGAAATCAAGTGTGGACATTAGTCGAGAAGCTCGACAAAAACCACAACATCATCGGTACCAAATGGGTGTTTCACAACAAGCAAGATGAAGATGGACAAGTGGTTCACAACAAAGCACGTCTCGTCGCCCAAGCCTACACACAAGTCGAAGGTATGGACTATGGTGAGAAATATGCTCCCGTTGCTAGACTTGAGTCCATTCACATCTTACTTGCTTATGCTAATCACCATGATATCACTTTGTACCAAACGGACATTAAAAGTGCTTTTCTAAATGGTGAAATTGAGGAGGAAGTTTATGTTAAGCAACCTCCCAGCTTTGTCAATACTAAGAAACCTAATCATGTCTACAAACTTCACAAAGCCCTTTATGGTCTTAAACAAGCTCCTAGAGCATGGTATAAATGCTTGACCAAGTTCCTTATTGAAAAAGGCTTTGAAATTGGAAAAATAGATTCTACTCTTTTTACTAAAAGAATTAATGGAGAACTATTTGTATGCCAAATTTATGTCGATGATATTATATTTGGATCGACTAACCGTCATTTTAGTGAAAAGTTTGGGAAGCTAATGTCAGAGAAGTTTGAGATGTCTATTATGAGTGAACTCAAATTCTTTCTTGGTTTGCAAATCAAGCAAACTAAGGAAGGCACCTTTGTCTCTCAAACGAAGTACACCAAGGACTTATTCAAGAAGTTCAATATGCAAGAATGCAAAGGTATGACTACACCCATGCCTACTAGTGGACAACTTGATTTGACCAAAGATGGCGAACCGATTGATCAAAAAGTTTACCGCTCTATGATTGGTTCATTGTTATATCTATATGCTTCACGTCCCGATATCATGCTAAGTGTGTGCATGTGTGCACGTTATCAAGCTGCTCCTAAGGAATGTCATCTTAAGGCCGTGAAGAGGATAGTGAGATACTTAATACATACACCAAATTTTGGCATTTGGTATCCAAAGAGGGCTTCCTTTGATCTTGTTAGCTACTCCGACTCGGACTATGCCGATGACAAGGTTGATAGAAAGTCCACTTCGGGTACTTGTCAATTACTTGGTATATCTCTTGTGTCTTGGTCTTCCATGAAACAAAACTCGGTATCCTTATCCACCGCCGAAGCAGAATACATTGCCGCTGGTTCATGTTGTGCTCAATTACTTTGGATGACCCAAACTCTTAAACATTATGGGATATATGTGAAACATGTTCCATTACTTTGTGACAATGAAAGTGCTACCAAGATTGCTCACAATCCTGTGCAACACTCTTGAACTAAGCATATTGAAGTTCGTCATCATTTCATTCGAGATCACGTTGCTAAGGGTGACATAAGCCTTAAGCATGATTGCACCAATAAGCAATTAGCGGATATATTCACTAAACCACTTTATGAGAAAGTGTTTTGCAGGTAAAGAGGTGAATTGAACATCATTGATGCTTCAAACTTGGAGTAGGAACTCCATTGGATACATGCAAGACTTGAGCTTACGACTAATCACTTGATATTTCTCCTATGATGATTATCTTATGTCTTGAAAATTTGCATCTTGCATGTTATCTAACCCTTGTAGGTACTTGGATGAATCTAATTCTATGAGATTGCAACTCACTGACATCTTGAGCAATCTCTACATCACCAAGTCTCTACACAATGGTGGTTGATGACAAGGAAGCATGAAACCTTTCAAACATATCCTTTGACAAATTCTATGTTGAGTTTCATGATTGTCATGTTGGATACACAAGTGCTCTTCCTTGCGAAAACTAACCCATATAGGTAGATGAACTCAAAATCCAAAGGGTGCTCCCAACTCTTGATGGGCTACATCAACCTTGAGCAACCCACACAAGTTCAACTACATGATCAAGATCAACACCGCCACCCAAGGTATGTTATTCCATCTTAGAGTAGCTTTACTCCAAGTCATGAGTAAAAGCAACTCGACAAGATGTGAATACATCAAGATACTTAAACGAAAAATGGTAACCCCATTTTGAGCTTAAACGATGAGTACGACCTATGATCAAGTGATCTCACTTGACTCCTAAGTCAATATACTCTAACATAGGTGACTTTGTCACCGCCCAACTCTAGATGAAGTTCTCTTGTGTTCTTTTCTGTGTTCTTGCATTTGTCTCATGCATATTTGTTCCCCTTTTGAAAAAAACTTCATCTAGATCTTTTAGTTTATTTTCTTTGCTTTTTGTTCTGCATTTTCTGCATCCAATTCATTGCAAATCTTTGTGAGATCTTATTTGTCCAGTGAGCTGAGGTGACAAGTGTTTTCTCTGTGATGAACTCGGTTCGACCGGTTTCATGTCTCCGGTCTAGCCGAAGATTTTCGGAGCAACTGAAACATACAACTTGGTGACACCGATTTCACTACAGGAAAAACATTTTGCCATTTATTCCTGCTTTATTATTGATCCAGCTCCACTCAATGAATCTTGTCCTCTGCAAGCATCACATTTACCTTAATGCTTTGTACTATGATTCAAGGACCGAACCCATTCACAACAAATTCCAGAAGGCCCTTCTTGGAAATTGATGTCAAAGGGGGAGAGAGAGATCACATCAAAGCTTAATCATATCTCTAGGGGAGAGATCTCTAGGGGGATAGAATACTCCAGGAAAGAGTAATCTTCAAGGATCCCAGATGCTTGATGTTCAAGAGGAGAGATGCCACATGTCTTCTTGGGGGAAAGACATGTTCATATGTGCTTATTTGCATTAGCTCTGTTCATTTGTTTCTTTGATCTCTATTTTTCTGTTCCCTATCTTCTCCCAGTATCCCATGCTAGATTCAGGGGGAGCAAGACATCCAAGGGAAAGAAATTTATTAAATTCATTGCATATCTTTCTCTTTGGGGACATGTCAATATCTATCGTGGTACTCTGTACTCACTCTACATGTCATCCCAGTCTTGGTACTCATGTGGTTTCTTTTGTTTGCTCTAGCTAGTGGGTGCATCTGTGTTATCTAACCTTGTTTACGCAGGCTCATCCCATCCTAGCCAACTCAATACCACAAGGTAAGTATATGCATCATAGTCATGTGTATGAGAAATTCTTGCTGATCTACATACTGTTTGCAAGAAGGACTCATGGGCATGAAGGTACATTTCTCATATTCGTATCTTTTTCCCTGATGCATATAGCCAAGATACATGTAACACTTTGCTACTCTATCATGGTTATGCTCTCACATGCTTCTATATTCCATATTCACATGATTGCATACATGTAGGGGGAGCCTATGCTTGTTACATGTCATTCCAAAGCTTTAGTTGCTATTCTCTATATCTTTATCTAAAGCTTTGATGTATGTTGCCATCAATTACCAAAAAGGGGGAGATTGAAAGCACAAGTGCTCCCTGGGTGATTTTGATAATTAATGACAACATATCTCTTGTTGGACTAATACTTTTACCTAGTATGTTTCAGACAAGTTCAACAAATTAAGTGGCATGGACTAAAGGATGTGGAACCCCTTCAAGATGCTAAGGACAAAGGATTAGCTCAAGCTTCAAGATCAAGACTCTACATTTTATATTTTAGTGATCCAAGATCACATTGAGTCTATAGGAAAAGCCAATACTATCAAGGAGGGATGAGGTGTTTCTTGATGACGTTCTTGCTTTCATAGTGCTTAGTGATATGCTCCAAAACCCTCAACTACATTCCCACATCCACATATGACCTAAACCAAAAGTCAAACTCGGCCCCACCGATTCTTTCTATCCGGCGCCACCGAGTTCAGATGTCATAGCCACTGCCACAAACCCTAGGAAAATCGGTTTCACCGATAGGGATCTCGGTTTCACCGAGATGGGATTGCAATCTCTCTATGTATGTCCATTACCAAAATTGGTCCCACCGAGATTGAGCAACCGGTACTACCGAGATCACAATGCAAACTTTCTGGTTAGCTTATTACCAAAATCGGTCCCACCGAGTTTGTGTAATCAGTCTCACCAAGTTTGCCTGGCCAACTCTCTGGTTAGTTTATTACCAAAATCGGTCCCACCGAGTTTGTGTAATTGGTCTCACCGAAATTACGTTATGCCCTAACCCTAACCATATCGGTCCTACCGAGTTGCATCTTAGTCCCACCGAAAATCCTAATGGTCACTAGGTTTGCTAAATCGTCCGACCGAGTTTCTCAATTCGGTCTCACCGAGATTGGTAAATTGTGTGTAACGGTTAGTTTTTGTGTGGAGGCTATATATACCCCTCCACCCACTCTTCGCTCGTTGAGAGATCCATCAAAACATACCTACACTTCCAATACACATTTTCTGAGAGAGAACCACCTACTCATGTGTTGAGGCCAAGATATTCCATTCCCACCATATGAATCTTGATCTCTAGCCTTCCCCAAGTTGCTTTCCACTCAAATCTTCTTTCCACCAAATCCAAATCCTGTGAGAGAGAGTTGAGTGTTGGGGAGACTATCATTTGAAGCACAAGAGCAAGGAGTTTATCATCAACACACCATTTGTTACTTCTTGGAGAGTGGTGTCTCCTAGATTGGCTAGGTGTCACTTGGGAGCCTCTGACAAGATTGTGGAGTTGAACCAAGGAGTTTGTAAGGGCAAGGAGATCGCCTACTTCGTGAAGATCTACCGCTAGTGAGGCAAGTCCTTCGTGGGTGATGGCCATGATGTGATAGACAAGGTTGCTTCTCCGTGGACCCTTCGTGAGTGGAGCCCTCCGTGGACTCGCGCAACCGTTACCCTTCGTGGGTTGAAGTCTCCATCAACGTGGATGTACAATATCACCACCTATCGGAACCACAACAAAAACATCCGTGTCTCCAATTGTGTTTGAATTCTCCAAACCCTTCCCCTTACATTCTTGCAAGTTGCATGCTTTACTTTCCGCTGCTCATATACTCTTTGCATGCTTGCTTGATATGTATTGTGTTTGTTAAACTTGTGCCAAAACTCCACTTCAACTTAAAGAAATTAAAAACTGCAACTTTTGGTACTTAGTGTCTAATCAACCCCCTCTAGACACCTCTTATCGATCCTTTCAG
The DNA here is from genome assembly GCF_002162155.2 of Triticum dicoccoides. NCBI lineage: Eukaryota > Viridiplantae > Streptophyta > Magnoliopsida > Poales > Poaceae > Triticum > Triticum dicoccoides. Next base: position 208,037,235 of record NC_041380.1, read on the forward strand.
CATACCTTCAAGCTTACACAATCCACAAACTTCATCCACATATATTAGGTGCTCATCAGGATGTAATGTTCCATCTCCTGCAAAATGATTAGCTAGTAGTTTTTCTATCATACCCGAAGGAATTTCAAAGTAGACATTTTCATTTTCAGTAGGTTCAGTAGGTTGAGGAGCAACTCTTTGCTCTACTGGTCCGGGTGAAGATACCATGAACAAGCCCCTCAGAGGATTACTTTCCATAGTAACAAGTGACAGTAAATTTCAGCACACTATATAAATTCTTCCTTACCAAATTCCACCTACTAAAGGCACTTCACTCCCCAGCAATGACGCCAGAAAAGAGTCTTGATGACCCGCAAGTACAGGGGATCTATCGTAGTCCTTTTGATAAGTTAGAGTGTTGAAACCAACTAGGAGCGGAAGGAAATGATAAGCGATTTTCAGTAAGGTATTCTCTGCAAGCACTGAAATTATAGGTAATAGATAGTTTTTTGATAAGATAATTTGTAACGAGCAACAAGTAACAGAACTAAATAAAGTCCAGCAAGGTGGCCCAATACTTTTTGTACCAAAGGACAAGCCTGGACAAACTCTTATATATAGAAAAGCGCTCCCGAGGACACATGGGAATTATCGTCAAGGTAGTTTTCATCACGTTCATATGATTCGCGTTCTGTACTTTGATAATTTGGTATGTGGGTGGACCGGTGCTTGGATACTATCCTTACTTGGACAAGCATCCCACTTATGATTAACCTCTATTGCAAGAATCCACAACTACAACAAAAGTATTAAGGTAAACCTAACCATAACATGAAACATATGGATCCAAATCAGCCCCTTACGAAGCAACGCATAAACTCGGGTTTAAGTTTCTGTCACTCTAGCAACCCATCACCTACTTATTACTTCCCAATGCCTTCCTCTAGGCCCAAATAATGGTGAAGTGTCATGTAGTCGACGTTCACATAACACCACTAGAGGAGAGACAACATACATCTCATGAAAATATCGAATGAATGTCAAATTCACATGACTACTAATAGCAAGACTTCTCCCATGTCATCAGGAACAAATGTAACTACTCACAAAGCTTATTCATGTTCATAATCAGAGGGGTATTAATGTGCATATAGGATCTGAACATATGATCTTCCACCAAGTAAACCAACTAGCATCAACTACAAGGAGTAATCAACACTACTAGCAACCTACAGGTACCAATCCCAAACTTAGAGACAAGAATTTGATACAAGAGATGAACTAGGGTTCGAGAGGAGATGGTGCTGGTGAAGATGTTGATGGAGATTGGCCCCCTCCTGATGAGAGGAGCGTTGGTGATGACGATGTGATGATTTCCCCCTACTGGAGGGAAGTTTCCCCGGCAGAACAGCTCCACCAAAACCCTAGATTGGTTCTGCCAAGGTTCCACCTCGTGGCGGCGGAGTCTCGTCTCGAAAGCTTGCTTATGATTTTTTCCTCAATGAAAGACTCCATATAGCAGAAGATGGGTATCGGAGGGCCACCAGGGGGCCCACGAGGCAGGGGGCGTGCCCCCACCCTCGTGGCTGGTGAGTCGCCCCCTCTGGTACTTCTTACACTCAGTATTTTTTATATATTCTGAAAATAACTTCCGTGAAGTTTTAAGACTTTTGGAGCTGTGCAGAATAGGTCTCTAATATTTGCTCCTTTTCCAGCCGAGAATCCCAGCTGCTGGCATTCTCCCTCTTTATGTAAACCTTGTAAAATAAAAGAGAATAGGCATAAGTACTATGACATAATGTGTAATAATAGCCCATAATGCAATAAATATTGATATAAAAGCATGATCCAAAATGGACGTATCAGCCGCCATTGATGAGGGTCTTGGTGACGGCCACATTGCAGATGGTGGGCGTGCAAAGCATCAGAAGCATGCCCGAGCCGGTGGTGGTGACGGGGTGGTCTTCCAAGCTGAAGGTGAGGTCGGCCTCGGGCGCGGCCCAGCCGGCAGAGCCCTGATTCGTCTCTATAAGTGCATCTAGTGCCCCTTAGTGATTTTGGTGTATTGAAGACTTATAGGTTAAGGGACTAATGCATTTGTGAGTGTACACATGTCTATAAGTCTATGAGGAGTTTGATATTTACAGAGAAAGTCGACCCCTAAAAATGAAGTTCTTTGACTGAAGACTTTGGCTTTCTGAATACTTTCTGAAGACTTTGAAAGTGAAGAAATTGGTGTGACCTTGAAGACTTGGTATTCGTTCGAGGAACATGAAGCGTGAAGACTTTTGTTTTCGTAGGTTCATTTTCTCTTTCTTGAGTCATAGGAAACACCGTACTGTTAAAGGGGGTCGAGGAAATACTAAGGAAAAATTTCCATGTGATGCTCAACTCAAAATCCTACACCTACCAATCCTTTCGAGTGAAGCCATTGGAAATCTCATACAGTCTAGTCATATTCTTCAGTGACAGAGACGAAGTTCTTCTGGTCTCTGAGGAATTTGTTCTGAGTAAGGAGTTAGGAATTCGCCAGTGCCGATTTCCTACACAGTGAGGAACATGATAGCCCTGAGGATTTTGCTACTCAAAATTCCGGCCAATGTTGTGCTATGAGCCAGCTGTCCCAAAATATCGATCCACCTAACGGTCATATTATTGAAGGGCATTTATGTCTTATCATGTCGGGCTGCTCCCTAGGCTATAAATATCCGCCCCCTACAAGCACTAGCTAGTTGGCTGCTCCGAGAGAAACTGACACTTGTCATTTGAGAGCAACCCATCCCCCGAGGACTTTGAGAGAAAATCATCAAGTGAGGAAAAACCCAAACCCAAACAGCTACAAACCCCAAGTGATTGAGCATCACTGGGTAGATTGATCATGCATGGATCCGACGCTTGTTACCTTTGAACATGGTGCTTCTTCCAGACGGTTAGGCGTCATGGTCTAGAGCATCCAAGAGGAATTGTAGATAGCCGAGTGACCAAGTTTGTGAAGGTTTGGAAGTCGCTGAAGACTTACCATGAGTGATTGGGCGAGGTCTATGTGACCTTAGCTCAAGGAGAATACGGTGAGGACTTGGTGTCCTGAGCTGCGTGCTCAGGACTGGGTGTCCGGGACTGTGTGTCCTCGAGTTTAAATACTCAGCCACTCCAACCAGACGTACAACTGAGACAATAGTTGGAACTGGTCTACCAAATCGTTGTCTTCACCAAGCTTACTGGTTCTATTTCCTCAACTCTTTCATTTCATCATAACTGTGTTGTGTGCTTGTTCATATCTGTGTTTGAAGACATTGACTGAAGACTTTCTCAATTTCCTCAGTCCAATTTCTTCAGTCTGTTTGTCTTCATCCTGTGTTATCATGTGCTTACGCTTCCTGTACTGTGTGCCTGTCTTCATTTCATCATGATGACTATGCTTGTGTTCTGTTATGTTTACTTTTGAGTACTCATTCCGATGCTAGTAGTTCTTCGCTAAGGAATTTCCTCACCGGCAAATTCCTTAGTGAAGAATTTCACAAAAATCGCCTATTCACCCTCCTCTAGTCGATATAACGCACTTTCAGTCTCCAACGTATCTATAATTTTTGATTGCTCCATGCTATATTATCTACTGTTTTGGACATTATTGGGCTTTATTATCCACTTTTATATTATTTTTGGGACTAACCTATTAACTGGAGGCCCAGCCCAGAATTGCTGTTTTTTTGTCTATTTTGGGGTTTCGAAGAAAAGGAATATCAAATGGAGTCCAAACGGAATGAAACCTTCGGAAACGTGATTTTCTCAACGAACAAGACTCGGGAGACTTGGACCCTACGTCAAGAAATAAAAGAGGAGGCCACGAGGTAGGGGGCGCGCCTACCCCCCCCCCCCTAGGCGCGCCCTCCACCCTCGTGGGCCCCCTATTGCTCCATTGACGTACTCCTTCCTCCTATATATACCAACGTACCCCCGAACGATCAGATACGGAGCCAAAACCCAAATTCCACCGCCGTAACTTTCTGTATCCACGAGATCCCATCTTGGGGCCTGTTCCGGAGCTCCGCCGGAGGGGCATTGATCATGGAGGGCTTCTACATCAACACCATAGCCCCTCCGATGAAGTGTGAGTAGTTTACCTCAGACCTACGGGTCCATAGTTAGTACCTAGATGGCTTCTTCTCTCTTTTTGGATCTCAATACAATGTTCTCCCCTCTCTTGTGGAGAACTATTCGATGTAATCTTCTTTTTGCGGTGTGTTTGTTGAGACGATGAATTGTGGGTTTATGATCAAGTCAATCTATGAACAATATTTGAATCTTCTCTGAATTCTTTTATGTATGATTGGTTATCTTTGCAAATCTCTTTGAATTATCAGTTTGGTTTGGCCTACTAGATTGATCTTTCTTGCAATGGGAGAAGTGCTTAGCTTTGGGTTCAATCTTGCGGTGTCCTTTCCCAGTGATAGTAGGTGATGTAGGGTAGAACGCTAGTGGCCCGATCTTTCACGAAAGGAGCAAATCCCACAATGAACACGAAGAACACGAGGAGGGAAACGAGGGGAAAATCACAAGGGGAACACAAGAGAACACTCAAACCAACAAGTATGATCACACATGTGCTAGATCCTCGAATTACAAAGAGAGATACAAGATCCAAAGTCAACAACGGATGATACAAGAGGTAACTGGTTCTTCTCTGTGAGGAGGTCTTGAATCCACAAGGGGATCTTCCCGTGAGGGGTCTTGAATCCAAGGTGGATCTTCTCCATAGAGGGTCCGCGGTCTCTCTCGTGGAGTAGATCCGATATGGATGAGCGAAGCTCTATCTCTCAAATGAGCTATCACAATTCTAACCCTAACTAGGAGGAGGTGGGGAAGTATATATGGTGCTAGCCCACGAAGGGGTAAGTGAGAGGGGGATACATGGGCCCTTGGCCCGATCTCTGCGCACAGGGAGGTGCCGGATGTCCGGGCTAGGGGCCGGATGTCCGGCGGCTCACAAAGAGCCGGATGTCCGGGCCTATGGCCGGATGTCCGGGCTAGAGTTGCCCGATTCTTCTGCTCTCTAGTTGGAGGGTGCCGGATTTCCGGGGGTGAGGCCAGAAGTCTGGGACTTGGCGAGGCGCCGGATGTCCGGGGTTGACGCCGGATGTCCGGGGCCTGTAGCACTTGGCGGCTGGGCAGCTGTTGCTGTAGTGGTCGTCTCCAGCGGCCGGATGTCCTGGTCCTGGAGCTGTCTTCGTCTTCTTCCGTCGTCGCTTCCGCACACGCTTGGCCTTGGTCCTTGGGTTCTCCATGGTCTCCTCGGGTGTACCTGAGTATGCACAAGGTCCGCGCTTGAAGTAGCATCCATGTCTTACATGCGGAAAGGGAAGATTCGGGAAGGAGCGAGTTCACCTTAGGCCCAAAGGCGTATGCTTGAGTGTACATGGGGATGATCGTAGGATGCTTCGCATCATCTCCCCTCCCTTGGGAAAGATCCGACCTCGGATCGTGATCCTCATCACCGTGGAAACGGTTGTCGTGGACAGACTTGTAGTTGGATGAAGTGGAAGACATGGAGCCATCCAAGTACCCCAAGGTGTCTCCGGAGTGGTACACATGCAAAAAGAGCAAACACAAACGACACTCGGAAATACAATGGTTAGCGCACACAAAGTGTCCATCATGTAAGAATGAGTTCGTGCGACAAGAGTGAGCATGACAAGGTGCATGAAGCTTATCCAAAAGATATGGAATGGTATGCAAAGCATTCATGGGAGCAAAAACATTCATTCTGCACACAAATGTGTTGTGAATATGATCAATGCAACCACGGTGCAAAATGATGTCATAGTGAGACGGTTTATCAATAGCATGAATATGGTAATGGATGCTCAATGTGATATGATCATGCAATTGATGGTAGGAAATAAGATCATGATGTATGAATATGCCATCAAGGTATATCACAACAAATTTGCTAATGAAATACACAAGCTCATATATCATGGATGACATAGAAAGACAAGATGCAACAAGGCAATCGTAATATGAGTCAATCCATGCATAAGATGCAAATTTGTCATGTGTATGATATGTCCATCGAGCATGACATGTGTGGGCACAATCAACAAGTATGGAGGTGTTGGTGTACCAATGCTCAATGTCGTGGCATGAGTGGAGGTTCGAAGGTGCGTCGAATAAGTACGAGCGCTCCTCAACTTGAAGGTCCATAGAGCCAATCTCCCATGTAGCTCCTCCATAAGCGGGATGTAACATGTAGACAACAAGAAGGAGACAACAATGAAAGAGTGACCCATCCAATATGCGTAATTGAGGATGGCTCAAAGGGAAGGAGTTCACCTTTAGGAGATCCTTGCAAATGTTGGTGTTGCACATCGTGTATGCCTTCACATGACCAAATTGTCTCATGACGGTATCGCCTTGTGAATCCTTCAACATGAAAGAACATGACAAACACTCGGAAAAATAAATGAGATTAGCAAAGATGAAAAACCTATCATTCGTGTGGTAAAATACCCAACAAGTGTATGCATCATGCTCATCATAAGAAAGGACAAGGGAGCATTTCATGGTATGGAGGCATATGATGCGAGAACAACCAAATACAATAGGCTCAATCAAGCAAGCATGAATCAGAATTTAAAGATGTATTGCATAATTGTAAGGAAGGGAGAACTTAGAACAAGTTCATTCTCAATGATGGATTTGTGTTTCTTGCTAACAAGCTATGCATTCCAGTTAGCTCCATTCGTCTTTTGTTGTTGCAGGAGGCGCATGCAGGAGGATTAATGTGGCACTTTGGCGTCAAGAAGACAGAGGATATACTTGCTACACATTTCTTTTGGCAAAGGATGAGACGAGATGTTGAGCATTTTGTTGCTCGCTGCACTCCATGTCAAAAAGCTAAGTCACGACTCAATCCTCATGGTTTATATATGCCTTTGCCTATACCTAGTGTTCCTTGGGAGGATATATCTATGGACTTTGTTTTAGGTTTACCTCGAACAAAGAAGGGGAGGGATAGCATATTTGTTGTCGTGGATAGGTTCTCGAAAATGGCACACTTCATACCATGTCATAAAAGCGATGATGCTGTTAATGTTGCTGATTTGTTCTTTCGTGAAATTCTTTGCTTGCGTGGTGTGCCAAATACTATTGTTTCAGATCGTTATACTAAATTTCTTAGACACTTTTGGAGATGTTTATGGGCTAAGTTGGGGACTAAACTGCTTTTTAGTACTACTTGTCACCCCCAAACTGATGGACAAACTGAAGTACTCAATAGAACATTGTCTATTATGCTTATGGCTGTTTTGAAGAATAATAAGAAAATGTGGGAAGAATGCTTGCCTCATATTGAATTTGCTTATAATCGTCCATTGCATTCTACTACTAAGATGTGCCCTTTTGAAATTGTGTATGGTTTCCTACCTCGTGCACCTATTGATTTGTTGCCTCTTCCATCTTCGGAGAAGCTTAATTTTGATGCTAAAGAACGTGCTGAATTGATTTTAAAAATGCATGAGTTAACTAAGGAAAACATTGATCATACGAATGCTAAATATAAACTTGCTGGAGATAAGGGTAGAAAACATGTTGTGTTTGCACCTGGAGATCTTGTTTGGTTACATTTGTGTAAGGACAGATTTCCTAATTTGCGCAAATCAAAGCTAATGCCACGTGCTGCTGGTCCTTTTAAGGTGTTAGAGAAAATAAACGATAATGCATATAAACATGAGCTGCCTATAGATTTTGGGGTTAGTCCCACTTTTAACATTGCAGATTTGAAGCCTTATTTGGGTGAGGAAGATGAGCTTTCGTCGAGGACAACTTCATTCCAAGGAGGGGAGGATGATGAGGACATCAATACCATTGTTACACCCACAACCCCTGTTCCTATACATACTGGACCAATTACAAGAGCTCGCGCACACCAATTGAATTATCAGGTACTTTCGTTTCTTGGGAACGATTCTAATGTTCATGAGAATATGATGCTGCCTAAATTGGATACATTTGTTTTGCTTACAAATGAAGGGCCTAGCTTGGACAAGAAAGATGAACCTTGGAGCAAGTTCAAGCATGGAGATGATGGCATGCGCAAGGGGATCAAGAACGGAGTTACAAGTGATGATTTTAGGACATTGAAGCCTTGGACGAAATATACAAGATGCCACTTCATAAATTTCGTCCAGAGGCTATTCTACGTGCTGTGTCACCTTATTATAGGGCCATGCCCATGTATTTTTGAAGTACTTAGGTATAGGCTGTTTTTAGAGTCCGTATGTGTGGGGAAACAAGAGTTAGGGTTGGTTTCGGACCCCTCCTCCAAGGGCCACAAAATTCCCCCCCCCCCTCTTCCTCCATATATACAGCCCTTAGGGCGTCGTTTAGACTTTGGGTTTTGTTTAGATTAAAGTTCGCCATAGCTGCAACTTCGCGTACTTTGTTTGTGTTCAACGACCAGACAAAGGCGTCACAGAAACCCACCTTTGATCAATAAAGCTTTCCTCTTATATTCACAATATCCAGATTGCAATCTTAGTTTCTTGCTTGTTCTTTGTTTGCCTGCAGGAAATAGACCTTCATGGTCAGGTTGATCGTGCTTCGGCATGGTCAATAACCTCTCGGAGTTGGTTTGGCGATGGCTAAAGCGCGACGTCCTCACACGTTCGTAGATGGATCGTCAAAGTCGACTTCCTCCATAACGATAGCCACCATATCATCGAAAGACGGGACACCTTTGCCTCTATCAGGACCTCCGGTGCCTGAAGCCCCAGCCGAGCTACAGCGAGCGGACGTCCGGCCAGGACCGGACGACCGGTGCCCTTGCACCCGAGCCAAAACGAGCGGAAGTCCAACGCCACCGGATGTCCGGCGACCAAACGACCGGCCTCTTCAGGAAATCCGCTACACTAGCATCCGAGCCAGAACGAGTGGACGATCGGCGACCACCGGACGTCCGGTCTCCCATGAGACACCGAACGACCGGTCCCCAGAGGACGTCCCGTACCTGGCTGTGTCCAGTTTCAAGCCCGAAGCCCATGTACCCCCTC
>NC_041380.1:208046432-208065012 GCF_002162155.2 Triticum dicoccoides
AGACTATAAATAGACCTCCTATCCATCCTAGCTAGGGTTAGCATTGGTTAGCTCATATTAGAGATAGAGCATTGCTCATCCACATCAGATCTACTCCACGAGAGAGACTGCGGCCCCTCCTCAGAGAAGGCCCCTTTGGATTCAAGACCCCTCTAAGGGAAGATCCCCTCGTGGATTCAAGACCTCCTTAGGAAGAAGACCGGCTACCTTTTGTATCGTCCCTAGTTGACCGTGTACCATGTGATCTCTTATGTACTCGAGGATCGAGCACATGTGTGACTCCTCAAAGATTCCCTCGTTTCCCTCCTCGTGTTCTTCGTGTTCATCACGGGATCCGCTCCTTTCGTGAAAGATCGGCCGATTAGGGTTCTAACCTACATCATTGTGGTATCGAGAGCCACGTTGATCACGATTTCGGAGCCTCCCTGTTGTGTTGCTAGCCTAGTTTTTGTTGATTTTGTCCCTATTTCAAAAATTCCCCACAAAAATAGCCCCAATTTTTTTTGTGATTTGTTGGTGTGTTGAAATTTTGTTGGATTTGATCCATGGATTTGCTTTGTTTTGAGTTGATCTAACTTTCCCCCCTTTTCCCCACCTTTTCCATCCACAAATCCGCCTGGATTCAAAGAACTTCGACCTCTCCATCATGAACACCGCCAGTTCATCCCGTGCCCGAGAATCGCCCAGGCACCGGACGTCCGACCGCCAGCGGACGTCTGACGACCGGATGACCGGCCCATACCGGACGTCGGACGTACCCTAACGAAACTGATTTTTTTTCAGTTTTCATCACCACCACCACCCCATTTCCGCATACGCACGACCACCACCTATACACCATCACCACTTCTGCATACCACCACCATTGCTCACCCGTTTCACACTCCGACACGTGTTGCCACTTGGAGCTTTGAGAATTTGAGTTGCAGTTCCGTGTCCTTTTGTGTTTCGGCTATCTAGGTACGGTTCGACATCAACATCACCGCGGCTCATCTTCGCCACAGACACTTCATCAACAACGACCACCTCGACTACACCTTGGTATTCGTGCCACCATTTCGACACCATACCGGAAGCAAGACAAGTAACCTCATCTTGGTATTGGACATATCACTCTTGCCATTACATTTATAGCCATTATAGCCTTGCTCCTTTCTGTTGCTTACCCATCGAGACTAGCTTTTGAGTATTGCCGGCAACGAGGCTTGTGCACATTAGTGATCATACTTCCCATAGCATACATACATCATTGTTGCATATCTTGGTATCATGTCTTGTGTCACAAGGTTGTCACTGCATACACAATTGCTATCTTGGTTCGTGGAGCATTGCATGAGAAAAGAGCTCAAACAACAAAGAGCCAAACAAACTTTTAAGCAAAAGGGAAAGATAATCAAAGAGCTTTTAGGAAACAACCATAGCATCATACAACATTAAGATTGTCATACTAGATCATCTTGGATCATATCATAGAAGCACCTTGCACAGAGCATACTTGGGATAGAAGTCGTTGCATTTTTTTCTTAGTGGGTTGTGCACAAGTCTTGTATCTGCCTATTGTGCAATCGTGCTAGAGTCTCTCTAGTGTTGTGCAACAAGAGCAATTTTGTGGATTCCACATTTTATCTCATCCTTGGTTGCACGACCCCACTTATCTTTTTGCGTGTGTGTTCCCATGTACCTTACATTGCTTGGTATACTTGTTGCATTGCGAACTTGCGAATCTTTTCCAACATTATTGAAGATCACTTACAATTGCATTAAATTTTGTGCCACCAACCTAACTAAGCTCCACCATAAGCTTTTACTTGTGTAGGTGTGAGAAACCGACAAGAATTGGTACCAATTGTGCTATTTCCTTGTCCACATTAGAGTGATCATTGATCCACTTTCAACTTCGGTCAAGGTACATTTGGTATTCGTTCTTCTCTTTCTACCACACACATTTTTCTCTTGGAATGATGGACAGGCAATTACTTCTACCAACCCACTCTTCATTGAGCACGGCGACGACGTGAACTCCAACGTCACCAAGGGCCACCTCTTTGGTGCACAACGTGCTTTGCATCAAGAGCAACACGCAATGAGTGAACGCATCGACAACCTCGCTGCCGACTTGCGAATCTCCGAGCAATGTACAAGAGATTACTTCGACCACAAGCTTGACGATCACAAGCAAGAGAACGACGCAATAATGGACGAGATCCGTTCCTTGTTGCTCAGCCGCTCTTCTTCCACTTCATCCTCATGAAGACGGAGCCGCTCAAGTTGACATTCCGACTTCACCCTCTCCGGCTCAAGTACACTGACATCGAACACTCTTCGATGTGCCACACGCAATGATGGTCAAGCAACCCTCAATCCTTTACGCACCACTGAAGTGGCTTTCGCGCTAGCACGAGAACGGCAATGACAATGCCGACATGAAGAGGAAGAGCGAGCGCGTCTACACTAAGAAGCACAAGATGGCGAGGCACAACGTCAAGCGCAACAATTGTGAGATGCTCAAGCACTTGAGGCGCAACAAGCCCTCCAAGATTCAAGTCGAGCCATAGCCAACCGAGGCCGACAAGCTCGTGAACATGAAGAAGCACTTCGCGAAGAAGCTCACAAACGAAGATTTCAAGCTCGCGTGCATCGTCAAGTTCCTCAAGTTCCTCCTCGAGCTCGACAAGCCCCTGCACAAGCTCCTCAAGGACATCAAGCTCAACAAGAGCATGAAGACAATGGAAATCATCCACGACAAGAGCAACATGAGATCAACGAACCTCCTCGCCAAGAGCAACACAAACTTGACAATCATTAACAACATGGACGTCATCATCCCCGACCCCAACACAATGAAGAGCAACGATCCGGCAAGCTAAAGTTCACCATGCCCAAGTTCAATGGAAGCAACGATCCCAAAGAGTATCTTTCATGGGCATTGAAGGTCGACAAAATCTTCTGCTTGCACAACTACGACGAAGAGAAGAAGATCGCGATGGCATCCCTTGAGTTCCAAAACTATGTCCTCATTTGGTGGGAACAAGTTATCGAGCGCCGCGAGGCAAGAGGAGAACCATCGATCACTACTTGGGCACAAATAAAGGATGTCATGAGAGCACGCTTTGTGCCTACCTACTACAACTGTGACCTCTTCAAGCAACTCCAACTACTCAAGCGAGGAACCAAGAGAGTTGAAGAGTACTACAAGGAGATGGAGATTGCCATGATAAGAGCCAATTTTACGGAAGATAATGAGCAAACAATGGCACGTTTCTTGAATGGACTCAACCATCCTATCAAGAAGATCACCGACTTCCAACCATACTCACATCTCATCGAGCTAGTGCATCAAGCTACCAAAGTGGAACATCAAGTGAAATATGATTACAAGTATGCCAAGTTCTCATCCAAGTCATACGGCTTCTCCAACACCCAAGCTTCAACGACTCCAACACCGTCTACCAAGCCTTCTACAAGCAACATCGACAAGTCGAGTCATAAGAAATCTTCGTCAACTCCAAGTCATCCTCCTACTACAAGCAACTTCAAGCCGAGAGCTTCATCATCATCAACCCCCACTGATGATACCATCAAGACAAGTTCCTTCAACTGCTTCACATGCGAAGGCCGAGGCCACAAGTCCTACGAGTGCACCAACAAGCAGACCATGATCCTCAACGACGACGGCACTTACAACTCAATGAGTGAAGGAGAAATGGACGCCCTTGAGCAAGTCGCCATGCACCGGCAAGTGAACAATGAAGAAGAACAAGTCTTTTGTGATGAAGATTCAAGTCCCGCTCTTGTTGTCTCCAAGGTCTTGAGTCTCCAACATCACTAATAAGAAGACCAAAGATGCCATATCTTTCATACCAAGGTCAGCATCAATGGAAGATCCGTCAAGGTCATCATTAATTGAGGGAGTTGTCATAACCTTGCAAGTGAAGAACTTTGATCCCTGCTCCAATTGCCCAAGACGAAGCACCCACATCCCTACAAAGTTCAATGGCTTAGCGACTCCGGCACTATCCAAGTCGAGCATCGAGTGCAAGTCTCCTTCAAAATTGGTGCCTACGAAGACACCTTAGAGTGCGACGTCATTCCAATGACCGTTTGCCACCTTCTTCTTGGACGTCCATGGCAATTTGATAGAGGTGTCATCCACAACAGCCGAACGAACCAGTAGATCTTCAAGATGAAGGGAAAGGAGTACGTACTTCGCCCCATGTCTGCAAGCCAAGTGATAGCCAACAAGCAAGCCATCCATCATGGAGAGAATAGTGAGAGAGCGAGCCACCAAAAAGAGAGTGAGTGCCACAAGCCCAAATCGAGCGCCTCCGCGATGAGCGACAAGAAGAACATAGTCCTATTTGCCACCAAAAGTGATATAAGAGGAGTGTGTGAGAACCCATCTAGTGTCCTATATTATGTCCTTTTGTGCAAGGACAATGCAACACAAACTAACACCTCTCACGCTCTACATTTACTATTATCTTCTCTTTTGCCAGAATTTCAAGATATTTACCCCGACGAGCTACCTCCGGGACTACCTCCACTATGAGGCATCGAGCACCGCATCGACCTCATCCCCGTAGCACCTCTTCCGAACAAAGCTCCATACCGCGTCAACCCCGAAGAAACCAAAGAAATACAAAGGAAAGTAAAGCATATCATAGACCATGGACATGTGCGTGAAAGTTTGAGCCCTTGTGCCGTCCCGGTCATTCTTGTGCCAAAACGAGACGGTAGTTTTCGCATGTGCTCCGATAGTAGACCTATCAATGCTATCACTGTTCGCTATAGGTATCCCATTCCACGCCTTGATGATATGCTTAATGAACTTATGATGTAGGGTAGAACCCTAATCGGCCGATCTTTCACAAAAGGAGCGGATCCCGTGATGAACACGAGGAACACGGGAGGAAAAAGAGGGAAAACACAAGGGGAAACACAAGAGGAAACACTAATCCAACATGAATAAGTCACACATGTGCTAGGTCATCAAGTACATAAGGAAAGATACGCGATCCACGGACAACTAAGGATGATACAAGGGTAGCCGGTCTTCTCCATGAGGAAGTCTTGAGTTATTCCCTAAAACGGTTCTTGAATCTGCTTGGGGGATCTTCTTCGGTGGAGGCTTGAATCTCCGTGGAGAAGGTAACCAATAGGATGAGCAAAGCTCTCACACAAACATGAGCTAAACCTTTGATAACCCTAGAAAGTTGGGCGAGGTGGAGTATATATAGTCTAGGGGGGAGAAGGGATACACGGGCCTCGTCCCTTCACTGTGCACACACAGGGGAGGCCGGATGTCCGGGCTGGTCAGGCCGGATGTCCGGGCTTTTAGGCGACGCCGAATGTCTGGGCTGAAGTGGTGGCATTTGTTGCTCTCGGGTTTGGAGGGGCCAGATTTCCGAGCTGGCGGCCGGATGTCCGGGGGCTTGGGAGAGGCCAGATGTCCGGGGCCTGTAGCTTCTGGCGGCTATGCTGCTGTAGTGGACGACGCTCCAGGGGCCGGATGTGCGGGGTCATGGCCAGATGTCCGGGGCCTGGGAGATGTTCTTGGCTCCTTTCGTTGGTTGTCCTCATCCGTGGACTTGGGGACTTGTACATCTTCATGCGCATCTTCGGGAGGGCCCTCTTGGTGCGTAATCATGCACAACACCTCGCACTTAGGTAGTAGCCATGTCTCATGCATAGAAAGTGGAAGTTTGGAGAGCAGTGAGTTCACCTTATCTTCGACTGCCTTGGCTCGGGCTCGTGTCATTGGTCCAAGTGGTGTCATTGGAGGTGTAGGTGCGTCCATGGGGATGATCTTGGGATGCTCTGCATCATCTCCCCTCCCTTGGGGAAGATTCGTCCACGGATCGAAAACCTCATCACCATGGTAGGGCGAGAGATCTTTGATGTTGAAGATGTTGCTCACGGAGTACTTGTAACGAGGGATGTCGATCTTGTATGCATTGTTGTTGTAGCATGCAAGCACCTTGAATGGTCCATCCGCGCATGGTCGAAGTTTGGACTTGTGTTCTTGGGGAAAGCGGTCCTTGTGATGGTGTAGCCACATGAGGTGGGTCTTGTATCTTCATGCATCTTCTTGAGATGGGTCGCTCGTGAACTTGCATCCAAATTGATGCGCTCTTGGAGTGGTAGAGGGAGAATATCCAATGGTGACAAAGGGATGAATCCGTAGACGACCACGAAGGGGGACTTGCCGGTTGTTGAGTGTCTTGCGCAGTTGTATGCGAACTTGGCGATAGGTAGGCACTCCTCCCACTCTTTGATGTTCTTCTTGATGAGTACTCGAAGTAGAATGGAGAGTGTGCGGTTGGTAACTTCCGTTTGGCCGTCGGTTTGAGTATGGTAAGCCGTGGAGAAGAGTAGCTTGATTCCAAGCTTGGCGCATATGGTCTTCCAAAAGTAGCTAAGGAACTTGACGTCATGGTCCGAGACGATAGCCTTTGGCACTCCATGTAGACGCAATATTTCCCTACAAAAGAGATTAGCAACATGTGAAGCATCGTCTATCTTGTTGTAAGGAATAAAATTTTCCATTTTTGAGAAATGGTCCACAACGACAAGTATTGAATCTTTCCCATTTCGAGTCCTAGGCAAACCAAGTACAAAGTCCATGCCAATGTCTTCCCATGGTTGGTATGGAATTGGTAGAGGCATATAGAGGCCATGAGATTGAGCTTTGGACTTAGCTTTGCGACATCTAGAGCATCTGTTGGTGAAACGATTGACGTCCCGAAACATCTTGGGCCAAAAGTTGTTCTTCGAGAGCGTGGCAAATGTCTTGTCGCGTCCGAAATGTCCCATTAAGCCTCCTCCATGAGATTCCTCAAAAGCAACAAATGAATGGAAGACTCGGGGATGAAAAGTTTGTTAGCTCGCATAAGATATCCATCCTTGATGTAATAGCGTTCCCAAAATGTATGCGACAAACACTTGGAATAAGGAGTAGCAAAAGTTGCATCATGCTCATACAAGTCTTTGATATGCTCGAAGCCAATGACATCTAACTCAAGTTGTGTAACAAGCATGCATATGCGGGAAAGAGCATCCGCTACGATTTTTTATTTACCCTTGATGTACTTGATGACATAAGGAAAAGACTCAATAAATTCACTCCATTTAGCATGACGCTTGTTCAACTTGGTTTGACCCTTAAGATACTTGAGAGTCTCATGATCGGTATGAATGATAAACTCATCGGGACGAAGGTAATGTTCCTATTCATGCAAAATGTGGACTAAAGAATATAGCTATTTGTCATAGATGGGGTAATTGAGTTGCGCTCCAGAAAGTTTCTCAGTAAAGTAAGCTATGGGGCGCTTCTCTTGCGTTAACACACCTCCTATGCCATTACCACTAGCATTGCAATGAATCTCAAAAGGCTTGTCGAAGTTGGGTAAAGCAAGCACAGGAGCATGAGTAAGCAAATTCTTAAGCTCATTGAATTCGGTATCTTGGGATGGTCCCCAAACAAAAGGCGCATTATTCTTGCTCAAAGCATGTAAAGGCGAAGCAATGGTGCTAAAATCCTTCACAAAACAACGATAGAAACCCGCAAGGCCAAGTAAACTACGCACTTGATGCAAGTTGGTTGGTTGTGGCCAAGTCTTAATAGAATTGATCTTGGACTCATCAACATGAACAACCTTAGATGAAACAACAAAACCCAAGAAAACGAGCTCATCAACACCAAAAAGGCATTTCTCCATATTAATAGAGGCACCCTTTTCTAATAGTTTGCAAAACGGTGCGGACATGGGTGACATGCTCTTTGATAGATTTGCTAAACACAAGAATGTCATCGAAGTAAACCACAACAAATATACCAATGTAAGTACGAAAGACATGATTCATAAGGCGCATAAAAGTGCCCAGTGCTTCCGAAAGACCCATAGGCATGACTAGCCAGTCATACAAGGCAAACTTGGTTTTGAAAGCGGTTTTCCATTCATCACCCTCTTGTATGCGGATTTGATAGTAACCACTCTTAAGATCAATTTTAGAAAAGATAGTGGCACCCCTAAGCTCATCAAGCATATCATCAAGGCATGGAATGGGATACCTATAGCGAACGGTGATAACATTGATAGTCTACAATCGGAGCACATGCGAAAGCTACCATCACGTTTTGGCACAAGAATGACCGGGACGACACAAGGGCTCAAACTTTCACGCACATGTCCATGGTATATGAGATGCTTTACTTGCCTTTGTATTTCTTTGGTTTCTTTGGGATTGACGCGATAGGGAGGTTTGTTCAGAAGCGGTGCTCCGGGGATGAGGTCGATGCGGTGCTCAATGCCTCGTAGCGGAGGTAGTCCCGGAGGTAGCTCGTCGGGGAAAACATCTTGAAATTGTTGCAAAAGAAAAGATAACACTAGAGGAAGAGTGTGAGAGGTGTTAGTTTGTGGCGCATTGTCCTTGCACACGAGGACGTAGTGTAGGACACTAGATGGGTTCTCACACACTCCTATTATCTCACTTTTGGTGGCAAATAGGACTAGGTTCTTCTTTTCGCTCATCGTGGAGGTGTTAGATTTGGGCTTGTGGCGCTCACACTCATTTTGGTGGCTCGCTCTCTCACTATGATCTCCACGATGGGTCGCTTGCTTGACGGCGATCACTTGAGTTGGTGACATTGGACGGAGGACGTACTCCTTGCCCTTCATCTTGAAGATGTAGTGGTTCGTTCGGCCATTGTGGACGACTCCTCTATCGAATTGCCATGGCCTTCCAAGGAGAAGATGACAAACGGTCATTGGAATGACGTCGCACTCCAAGGTGTCTTTGTAGGCACCGATTTTGAAGGAGGCTTTTACTCGGTGCTCGACTTGGATGGTGCCGGAGTCACTAAGCCATTGCACTTTGTATGGATGTGGATGCTTCGTCTTGGGCAATTGGAGTATGGAGCAAAGTTCTTCACTTGCGAGATTATGACAACTTCCTCCATCGATGATGACCTTGACGGATCGTCCATTGATGCTAGCCTTGGTGTGGAATATGTGGCATCGTTGGTCTTCTTCTTGGTGATGTTGGAGAGTCAAAACCTTGGAGACAACACGGGCGGGACTTGAATCTTCATCACAAAAGACTTGTTCTTCTTCATTGTTCACTTGGCAGTGCATGGCGACTTGCTCAAGGGCTTCCATTTCACCGTCACTCATGGAGTCATAAGTGCCATCATCGTTGAAGACCATGGCTCTCTTATTGGTGCACTCGTAGGACTTGTGGCCTCGGCCTCCACAAGTGAAACACTTGAAGGAAGTCGTCTTGACGGTCTCATTGGTTGGGGTTGAGGATGATGAATCATTCGTCTTGAAGTTGCTCGTAGTAGGATGGCTTCTAGTTGACGAAGCTTTCTTGCAACTCGAGTTGTCGATGTTGGTATTAGAAGGCTTTGTAGTCGGTGTTGGAGTCGTTGACGCTTGGGTGTTGGAGAAGCCGTAGGACTTGGATGAGAACTTGGCATACTTGAAATCATCTTGCACTTGGCATTCCGCTTTGGTAGCTTGGTGCACTAGCTCGATGAGATTTGAGTATGGTTGGAAGTGGGCGATCTTCTTTATGGGATGATTGAGTCCATTCAAGAAATGTGCCATTGTTTGCTCATCATCTTCCGTGACATTGGCTCGTATCATTGCAATCTCCATCTCCTTGTAGTACTCTTCATCACTCTTTGTTCCTTGCTTGAGTTGTTGGAGTTTCTTGAAGAGGCCGCGGTTGTAGTAGGTAGGTACGAAGCGTGCTCTCATGAAATCCTTCATTTGCGCCCAAGTAGTGATGGGTGGTTCACCTCGTGCCTCTCGGAGCTCGATAACTTATTCCCACCAAATGAGCACATAGTCTTGGAACTCAGGGGATGCCATCGCGATCTTCTTTTCTTCTTCATAATTGTGCAAACGGAAGATCTTGTCAACTTTCAATGCCCATCATATGTACTCTTCGGGATCGTTGCTTCCGTTGAACTTGGGCATGGTGAACTTGAGCTTGCCATAGCGTTGCTCTTCATTGTGTTGGGGTCGGGGATGATGATGCCCATGTTGTTGATGATTGTTCAACTCGTGGTACTCTTGGCACGGAGGGTTATCAACCTCTTGTTGCTCTTGTCGTGGAGGATCTCCATTGTCTTCATGATCTTGAGGAACTTGTTGTTCTTGACGTGCTTGTGGAGGAGCCTGTCGAGCTCGAGGAGGGACTTGATGGTGCACGCGAGCTTGATAAATCCTCTCGCGGACTTCTTCGTGAAGTGTTTCGGCATGTTCATGAGCTTGTCGGCCTCGGTTGGCTATGGGTCGACTTGAATCGCATAGAGCCTGTTGTGCCTCAAGTGCTTCAGCGTCACGGAGTTGTTGTTCTTGACGTTGTGCCTCGGCATCTTGAGCATTTTGGTGTAGACGCGCTCGCTCTTCCTCTTCATGTTGTCGTTTTCGTTGCCGTACTCGTGCTAGCGCAAAGGCCTCTTGAGTTTGAAGTTGTCGGAGCTCTTGAGAGTCGGTGTCGCGTGGTGGATTGAGGCTTGCTTGACGATCGTTGCGTGCTGCTCAGCGAAGAGTGTTTGATGTCGGTGTACTTGAGCCGGAGAGGGTGAAGTCGGAGTGGCGGCTTGAACGGCTCCTTCTTGAAGTGGAAGAAGAGCGGTTGAGCAACAAAGCGCAAATCTCGTCCATCCTTTCATCATTCTCTTGCTTGTGATCATCGAGCTTGTGGTCGAAGTAGTCCCTTGTACGTTGCTCGGAAAGTCGCAAGTCGGCGGCAAGGTTGTCGAGGCGTTCACTCATGGCTTGTTGCTCTTGATGGAAAGCATGTTGTGCACCAAAGAGGTGACTCTTGGTGACGAAGGAGTTCATGTCGTCGTCTTGCTCCATGAAGAGTGGGTTGGTAGAAGTACTTGGCCTATCCATCATTCCAAGACAAATGTGAGTGGTAGAAAGAGAACAACGAGTACCAAATGTTCCTTGACCGAAGTTGAAAGTGGATCGAGGATCACTCCTATGTAGGATAAGGAAATAGCACAATTGGTACTAGCTCTTGTCGGTTTCTCACACCTACACAAGTAAAAGCTTTTGGTGGAGCTTGGTTAGGATGGTGGCACAAAATTTGATGCAATTGTAAGTGAGCTTCAATAATGTTGGAAAAGATTTGCAAGATGCAATGTAACAAGTAGACCAAGCATAAGGTACACGGAAACTCACACGCAAAAAGATAAGTGGGGCCGTGCAACCAAGGGTGAGCCAAAATGTGGAATCCACAAAAATGCTCTTGTTTCACAACACTAGAGAGACACTAGCACGATTGCACAATAGGCGGATACAAGAACTTGTGCACAACCTACTTAGCAAAAAATGCAACGACTTCTATCCCAAGTATGCTCTGTGCAAGGTGTTGCTATGATATGATCCACGATGATCGAGTATGACAATCTTAATGTTGTATGATGCTATGGTTCTTGCTTAAAAGCTCTTTGCTTATATTTCTTCTTTGCTTAAAAGCTTGTTTGGCTCTTTGATGTTTGAGCTCTTTTCTCATGCAATGCTTGACAAACCGATATAGCAAGTGAGTATGCGATGATAACTTTGTGACACAAGAGATGATACCAATATATGCAACAATGATATATGGATGATATGAGAAGTATGATCACTAATGTGCACAAGTCTCGTTGTAGGCAATACTCAATGGCTAGTCTCGATGGGTAAGAAACGCAAAGGAGTAAGGCTATAATGGCTATCAATGTAATGGCAAGAGTGATATGTCCAATACCAAGATGAGGTTACCTGTCTTGCTTCCGGTATGGTGTCGAAATGGTGGCACGAATACCAAGGTGTAGTCGAGGTGGTCGCTGTTGATGACGATGTAGGACGACGGTGATGAAGTAGGACGCGTCCATGGAGAAGATGAGCGGCGGTGATGTCGATGTCGAACCGTACCTAGATAGCCGAAACAAAAGGATATGATACCACAATTCAAATTCTCAAACCTCGAAGTAGCAAAAGTGTCGGAGAGTGAAACGGTCCAAAAATGGTTGGGCTATGCGGAAGTGCTGGAGGTATGCGGAAGTATATGTGGTATATGGTGGGCACTGAAACAAAACTGGTGAAAAATGGACGGAAAACGGGGCGGTGGATGGAGATTTTGCTGCGAGGGGTTGGATGTCCGGGTGGAAGGCCAGATGTCCGGGGGCCGGATGTTCGGGCTTGACGGGCCCGATGTCCGGGCTCTGGATCCAGGGACGAACGGGATGAAGGCCGTGTGGATACGTCAAATCCGGGCGAAATTCGGAGGAATTTGTGGATGGAAATTGGGGGAAAATGGATGGGAAGCTAGATCCACTCAAAACAAAGCAAATCCACGGATCCAAACCAACAAAATCTCAACACACCAACAAATCACAAAAAAAATTTGGGGCTATTTTTGGTGGGGAATTTTCGAATTAGGACGAAAAACAACAAAACAAGGCTAGAAACACAACGGGGAGGCTCCGAAATCGTGATCAACGTGGCTCATGATACCAAGATGATGTAGGGTAGAACCCTAATCGGCCGATCTTTCACAAAAGGAGCGGATCCCGCGAAGAACACGAGGAACACGAGAGGGAAAAGAGGGAAAACACAAGGGGAAACACAAGAGGAAACATTAAACCAACACGAATAAGTCACACATGTGCTAGATCCTCGAGTACATAAGGAAATATACACGATCCGCGGACAACTAAGAACGATACAAGGGTAGCCAGTCTTCTCCGTGAGGAGGTCTTGAGTTCTTCCCTAAAAGGGGTCTTGAATCCGCTTAGGGGATCTTCTCCGGTGGAGGCTCGAATCTCCGTGGAGAAGGTAACTAAGTGGATTAGGAAAGCTCTCACAAAACCATGAGCTAAACCTTTGCTAACCCCAGAAAGTTGGGCGAGGTGGAGTATATATAGTCTAGGGGGAGAAGGGATACACGGGCCTTGACCCTTCACTGTGTGCAGACAGGGGAGGTCGGATGTCTGGGCTGGTCGGGCCGGATGTCCGGGCTTTCAGGCGACACCGGATGTCCGGGCTGGGGAGACCGTATGTCCGGGGTGGAGTGGTGGCATTTGTTGCTCTCGGGTTCAGAGGGTCCGGATTTCCGGGCTGGCGGCCGGATGTCTGGGGGCTCGGGAGAGGCCGGATGTCCGGGCTGTCGCGGCCGGATGTCCGGGGCCTGGGAGATGTTCTTGGCTCCTTCTGTTGGTTCTCCTCATCCGTGGACTTGGGGACTTGTACATCTTCATGCGCATCTTCGGGAGGGCCATCTTGGTGCCTAATCATGCACAACACCTCGGACATAGGTAGTAACCATGTCTCATGCATAGACAGTGGAAGTTCGGAGAGGAGTGAGTTCACCTTATCTTCGATAGCGTTGGCTCGGGCTTGTATCATTGGTCCAAGTGGTGTCGTTGGAGGTGTAGGTTCGTCCATGGGATGATCTTGGGATGCTCCGCATAAACTTAGTGGTGCCATTATATTCTCCAAGATTGATATTAAAAGTGGCTACTATGAAATCCGCATACAAGAGGGTGATGAATGGAAAACCACTTTCAAAACCAAGTTTGGGTTATATGAGTGGTTAGTCATGCCTATGGGTCTATCGGAAGCACCGAGTACTTTTATGCGTCTTATGAATCATGTCTTTCGCCCTTACATTGGTGTGTTTGTTGTGGTCTACTTCGATGATATCCTTGTTTATAGAAAATCTCTTCAAGATCATGTCACCCATGTTTGAACCATTTTGCAAAGTCTTCAAAATGAGCATCTCTTTGCTAACATGGAAAAGTGCCTTTTCGGCGTTGATAAGCTAGTTTTCTTGGGTTTTGTTGTATCTCCTAAGGGGCTTCATGTTGATGACTCCAAGATCAATGCTATTAAGACTTGGCCCCAACCAACCAACTTGCAACAAGTGCGTGGCTTTCTTGGCCTTGCGGGTTTCTATCGTCGCTATGTGAAAGATTTTAGCACCATTGCTTCTCCTTTGCATGCTTTGAGCAAGAAAAACATGCCTTTTGTTTGGGGACCATCCCAAGATACCGCCTTCAATGAGCTTAAGAATTTGCTTACTCATGCTCCCGTGCTTGCTTTACCCAACTTTGACAAACCCTTTGAGAGTCATTGTGATGCTAGCGGTAATGGCATAGGAGGTGTGTTAACGCAAGAGAAGCGCCCCATAGCTTACTTTAGTGAGAAACTTTCCGGAGCGCGACTCAATTACCCCATCTATGACAAAGAGCTTTATGATTTAGTGCGAGTTCTCCATGAATGGGAACACTATCTTCACCCTCATGAATTCATCATTCATACCGATCATGAAACGCTCAAGTATCTTAAGGGTCAAACCAAGTTGAATAGGCGTCATGATAAATGGAGTGAATTCATTGAGTCTTTTCCTTATGTCATCATGTATGTCAAAGGTAAGGAAAATGTTGTGGCGGACGCTCTTTCCCGCATATGCATGCTTGTCACTCAACTTGAATTGGATGTTATCGGCTTTGAGCACATAAAAGACTTGTATGAGCATGATCCTACTGTTGCTATTCCTTATGCCAAATGTTTGACGTATACATCTTGGAATGCTATTACATCAAAGATGGATATTTTATGAGAGCTAACAAGCTTTGCATCCCCGAGTCTTCTCTTCATTTGTTGCTTTTGCAGGAATCTCATGGAGGAGGCTTAATGGGACATTTTGGACGTGACAAGACATTTTGATGTGGAGCATCCCAAGGTCATCCCCATGGACCTACCATCGTCTCACCAAGTGCCTAGCAGATCCATGACACGAGCACGTGCAAGAGCTCTTGAAACCGAGGTGACATCTCTCCTCTCACATTTCCACTTCGATGCACATGAGACATGGCTACTACCTCATATGGACATATTGTGCATCCTCAGGTATCATGGAGAAGCCAAGGAGCAAGGAGAAGAAGAAGAGGAAGATGGACTTGGAGATGGAGAAGAAGAAGAGATATGGAAGAAATCCCAGCCACCGGACGACCGATCGGGACCGGACATCCGGCGCCTGATGCTCCATTATTGGGTGGACGCTTACCGCCCATAGAGGCTATCATCTTTGATCAAGAAGAAATAATGCGTTTTCAATCTCTAGACTATGTTGCTTTCAATGAAAATCTTAGAAAAAGGGTTCCTACCACTGTTCTAGTTGATAGAATTTCTGAACTTAATGATGATTTGGCTATTTGAAATAACGAACTAGGATATTCTCTTGAATATAGGCTCAAAAGTTCTGTCAAAAGAATGCTTATAATGATGAATTGCTTGTGCAATATGAAGGACCAAAGGAGGAACCTATACCTCCCAAGGTTGATCTTGGAGACTTTTGTCCCATTAAATTTAGCCCTTTTGATTACTTTTTCTTGCCTCAAAGAAAACTTGCTGCCGAACATATAGAATATGAAATGAGTTTTAATAATCTATCTTACTATTATGGCAATACCTAGATCTATTCTTGCTTGTTATGCCTAGCTAGGGGCGTTAAACGATAGCGCTTGTTGGGAGGCAACCCAATTTTATTTTTATTCCTTGCTTTTTGCTCCTGTTTAGTAATAAATAATTTATCTAGCCTCTGTTTTGGTTGTGTTTTTTGTGTTTAATTAGTGTTTGTGCCAAGTAGAACCGTTGGGAAGGCTTGGGGAAAGTCTTGTTACACTTCCTGTAAAAAACAGAAACTTTAGCGCTCACGAGAACTGCTGTCATTTTTATTTGGAAAGTTCTATTTAGTTAATTCTTTTTGAAGATGATTAATAGATAAATTCCTTACGTCCAGCAATCTGTTTTAGAATTTGTGGGGTTCCAGATCTTGCGCTAGCTACAGATTACTACAGACTGTTCTGTTTTTGACAGATTCTGATTTTCGTGTGTTGTTTGTTTATTTTGATGAATCTATGGCTAGTAAAATAGTTTATAAACCATAGAGAAGTTGGAATACATTAGGTATAACACCAATATAAATAAATAATGAGTTCATTACAGTACCTTGAAGTGGTCTTTTATTTTCATTCGCTAACGGAGCTCACGAGATTTTCTACTTTAAGTTTTGTGTTGTGAAGTTTTCAAGTTTTGGGTGAAGATTTGATGGATTATGGAACAAGGAGTGGAAAGAGCCTAAGCTTGGGGATGCCCATGGCACCCCAAGATAATCTAAGGACACCTAAAATCCAAAGCTTGGGGATGCCCCAGAAGGCATCCCCTCTTTCATCTACTTCTATCGGTAACTTTACTTGGAGCTATATTTTTATTCACCACATGATATGTGTTTTGCTTGGAGCGTCTTGTATTATTTGATTCTTTATTTGTTAGTTTACCACAATCGTCCTTGCTGTACACACCTTTTGATAGAGCCATTCATGATTTGGAATTTGTTAGAATACTCTATGTGCTTCGCTTATATCTTTTGAGTTATGTAGTTTTGCTCTAGTACTTCACTTATATCTTTTAGAGCACGGTGGTGGATTTGTTTTATAGAAACTATTGATCTCTCGTGCTTCACTTAGATTATTTTGAGAGTTTTAAATAGCATGGTAATTTTCTTAAAGTCTTAATAGGCTTGGTATACAAGATTAATAATAAAACTTTCTTATGAGTGTGTTGAATACTATGAGAAGTTTGATACTTGATAATTCTTTTGAGATATAAAGATGGTGATATTAAAGTTGTGCTAGTTGAGTAGTTGTGAATTTGAGAAATACTTGTGTTAAAGTTTGTGATTCTCGTAGCATGCACGTATGGTGAACCGTTATGTGATGAAGTCAGAGCATGATTTATTTTTTGATTGTCTTCCTTATGAGTGGCGGTTGGGGACGAGCGCTGGTCTTTTCCTACCAATCTATCCCCCTAGGAACATGCACGTAATACTTTGCTTCGATAACTTGTAGATTTTTGCAATAAGTATATGAGTTCTTTATGTCTAATGTTGAGTCCATGGATTATACGTACTCTCACCCTTCCACTTTTGCTAGCCTCTCTAGTACCACGCACCTTTCGCCGGTATCATACACCCACCATATACCCTCCTCCAAAACAGCCACCATACCTACCTATTATGGCATTTCCATAGCCATTCCGAGATATATTGCCAAGCAACTTTCCACCGTTCCATTTATCATGACACACTCCATCATTGTCATATTGCTTAGCATGATCATGTAGTTGACGTCGTATTTGTGGCAAAGCCACCATTCATAATTCTTTCATACATGTCACTCATGCATCATTGCATATCCCGGTACACCGCCGGAGGCATTCATATAGAGTCATATCTTGTTCTAAGTATCGAGTTGTAATTGTTGAGTTGTAAGAAAAATAAAAGTGTGATGATCATCATTATTAGAGCATTGTTCCAGTGAGGAAAGGATGATGGAGACTATGATTCCCCCACAAGTCGGGATGAGACTCCGGATGAAAAAAAAGAGAAAGAAAAGAGGCCATAAAAAAAGGAAAAGGCTCAAATAAAAAAATGAGAGAAAAAGAGAGAAGGGACAATGTTACTATCCTTTTACCACACTTGTGCTTCAAAGTAGCACCATGATATTCATAGTAGAGAGTCTCTCATGTTATCACTTTCATATACTAGTGGGAGTTTTTCATTATAGAACTTGGCTTGTATATTCCAATGATGGGCTTCCTCAAAATGCCCTAGGTCTTCATGAGCAAGCAAGTTGGATGCACACCCACTTAGTTTCTTTTTGAGCTTTCATATACTTACAGCTCTAGTGCATCCGTTCCATGGCAATCCCTACTCACTCACATTGATATGTATTGATGGGCATCTCCATAGCCCATTGATATGCCTAGTTGATGTGAGACTATCTTCCCCTTTTTTGTCTTCTCCACAACCACTGTTCTATTCCACCTATAGTGCTATGTCCATGGCTCACGCTCATGTATTGCGTGAAAATTGAAGAAGTTTTGAGAATGTCAAAAGTATGAAACAATTGCTTGGCTTGTCATCGGGGTTGTGCATGATTTAAATATTTTGTGTGGTGAAGATGGAGCATAGCCAGACTATATGATTTTGTCGGGATAACATTCTTTAGCCATGTTATTTTGAGAAGACATAATTGCTTTGTTAGTACGCTTTAAGTATTATTATTTTTATGTAAATATTAAACTTTCGTCTTGAATCTTTCGGATCTGAATATTCATACCACAATTAAGAAGAATTACATTAAAATTATGCCAAGTAGCACTCCGCATAAAAAATTCTGTTTTTATCATTTACCTACTCAAGGACGAGCATGAATTAAGCTTGGGGATGCTTGATACGTCTCCAACGTATCTATAATTTTTGATTGCTCCATGCTATATTATCTACTGTTTTGGACATTATTGGGCTTTATTATCCACTTTCATATTATTCTTGGGACTAACCTATTAACCGGAGGCCCAGCCCGGAATTGTTGTTTTTTTCCTATTTTAGGGTTTCGAAGAAAAGGAATATCAAACGGAGTCCAAACAGAATGAAACCTTCGGGAACATGATTTTCTCAATGAACAAGACCCGGTAGACTTGTACCCTACGTCAAGAAAGAAAAGAGGAGG
>NC_041380.1:208065338-208151167 GCF_002162155.2 Triticum dicoccoides
TGTTGCTCCACAGACATACTCCTTCCTCCTATATATACCTACGTACCCCCAAATGATCAGATATGGAGCCAAAACCCTAATTCCACCGCCATAACTTTCTGTATCCACGAGATCCTATCTTGGGGCCTGTTCCGGAGCTCCGCTAGAGGGGGCATTGATCACGGAGGGCTTCTACATCAACACCATAGCCCCTCCGATGAAGTGTGAGTAGTTTACCTCAGACCTACGGGTCCATAATTAGTAGCTAGACGGCTTATTCTCTCTTTTTGGATCTCAATACAATGTTGTCCCCCTCTCTTGTGGAGAACTATTCGATGTAATCTTCTGTTTGCGGTGTGTTTGTTGAGACCGATGAATTGTGGGTTTATGATCAAGTCTATCTATGAACAATATTTGAATCTTCTCTGAATTCTTTTATGTATGATTGGTTATCTTTGCAAGGCTCTTCGAATTATCAGTTTGGTTTGGCCTACTAGATTGATCTTTCTTGCAATGGGAGAAGTGCTTAGCTTTGGGTTCAATCTTGCGGTGTCCTTTCCCAGTGATAGTAGGGGCAGCAAGGCACGTATTGTATTGTTGCCATCGAGGATAAAAAGATGGGGTTTTCTTCATATTGCATGAGTCTATCCCTCTACATCATGTCATCTTGCTTAAGGCGTTACTCTATTTTTAACTTAATACTCTAGATGCATGCTAGATAGCGGTCGATGAGTTGAGTAATAGTAGTAGATGCAGGCAGGAGTCGGTCTACTTGTCTCGGACGTGATGCCTATATACATGATCATACCTAGATATTCTCATAACTATGCTCAATTCCGTCAATTGATCAACAGTAATTTGTTTACCCACCGTAGAATACTTATGCTCTCGAGAGAAGCCACTAGTGAAACCTATGGCCCCCGGGTCTATCTTCATCATATTAATCTCCTACTACTTAGTTATTTCCTTTGCTATTTACTTTGCCTTTATTTTACTTTGCATCTTTATCATAAAAATACCAAAAATATTATCTTATCATATCTATCAAATCTCACTCTCGTAACTGGCCTTATAGGGATTGACAACCCTTATTTGCGTTGGTTGCGAGGATTTATTTGTTTTGTGCAGGTACGAGGGACTCGCGCGTACCCTCCTACTGGATTGATACCTTGGTTCTCAAAAACTGAGGGAAATACTTACGCTACTTTGCTGCATCATCCCTTCCTCTTCAGGGAAAACCAACACAGTGCTCAAGAGGTAGCAAGCCCCCGAGCGCGTGGTAGCGGCGCCGATCTGGTGGAGGAATGGCTTGATGTGGCGCTCTGAGGGCGGCGCTTGCGAGCCGCCTAGCTGGGCCGTGACCGCGCGGTGCGCCGGTGCAGCGTAGCGCGCAGTGAAGAGGCCGCAGAGCTCCTCCCAAGACGCCACCGTGGACCCGGGAAGGTTGAGCAGCCAGGCGCGCGGCTCGCCGGCGAGGGCAATGGGAAGCTAGTTGGCCATGACCTTGTCGTCTCCCCCGGCTTCGATGATGGCCTCCTCGTACGCCAGCACGAAAGCTAACGGGTCCGCCGCGCCATTGTAGCACGGCGGTATCTCTGACATGAACTTGGGCAGCCACTTCACCCGCCGCAGGGCGGGGGCCAGGGCTCGGAGCCCCCTGGCCCCGTTGAGGGAGTCCTGGATTGGGGGGTGTCCGGATAGCCGGACTATACCTTCGGCCGGACTCCTGGACTATGAAGATACAGGATTGAAGACTTCGTCCCATGTCCGGAAGGGACTTTCCTTGGCGTGGAAGGCAAGCTTGGCGATACGAATATGTAGATCTCCTACCATTGTAACCGACTCTGTGTAACCCTAGCCCTCTCAAGTGTCTATATAAACCGGAGGGTTTTAGTCCATAGGACGAACAACAATCATACCATGGGCTAGCTTCTAGGGTTTAGCCTCTCTGATCTTGTGGTAGATCTACTCTTGTACTACCCATATCATCAATATTAATCAAGCAGGACGTAGGGTTTTACATCCATCAAGAGGGCCCGAACCTGGGTATAACATCGTGTCCCCTGCCTCCTGTTACCATCCGGCCTAGACGCACAGTTCGGGATCCCCTACCCGAGATCCGCCGGTTTTGACACCGACATTGGTGCTTTCATTGAGAGTTCCTCTGTGCAGTCACCATCAGGAAGGATGCCTCATCCCGTCTTCAAAGACGGCACCATTGCTAAGGGAGCTTCGGCTGTCAGCCAGACTCTCAGGCTAGGTGGTTTCCTTATGACCACCCGTTCGGCTGCTGCGCTGACGATGACCTCTCATGTCATCAAAAGCAATCTTCACGTCAGCTCGGAATTCGCCGAGCAGCTAGATCCAATGCAGCTCTCTTCCCTAAACGAGCTCTTGGATCGCTTTGCCGCCCTGGGAGTCGCTACGGATTACGACCAGATTGGGTCTAAACCCGATCTGAGAGAGATTAACTCCCCCCAGGTCACCCATCACGTTGCTGTGGTAGAGGGACAGTGCGGCGACCCTTCATCTATATTAAGGACTAGATATGTCCGGATTCCCGATCCCTCCAAGTCGGATACCCGTGGAGGGGAGGACATCACTCAAGACCTGAACTTAAAGTCAGGTGACGAGTAGATTCATTGGACAGCATCCAAGAATCCAAACTTCCGAGTTCGGAAACTCCTTGGCCCCTGGGTCTCAGATTGGGTGAGGTTTCGGATTTGGTTCCGCCCACCCACCCGTACATAAGCGATCTATCCCAAATTAGGCAAGAGCCCGAAGAAACAGAACATCATTACTGGGACAGATTCCTCCTGGTTATGAACAGGATAAAGGACTGCCGCGAGGAAGACGCAGTTTCATTCTTCTGCAATAATTGCACGGACAAGGGAATCCTCAACGCCATAAGTCGCCGTGATATTACACGCTTTGCTAACTTGGCGTCCATAGTACGAAAGTACTGTGCGATGGAAAGCGCCTGGAAAACCGAAACAAAATTTTGGGACAATCCGGCCTTGAATACAAACCCGGTCCGAAATAAAAGGGTGCATCATCGTCAGACACCCGGGTTCAATACCAAAAGGCAAAAGCCCTCTACAGGGCACGGAACCGTACTGGAAGGATGGCTTGATGGACCCTGTAAAATTCACAGTGCAGAGGGCGCCACACCAACTCATAGCCTTCGAGCATGTTGGATACTCCGGCAGGTGGCAAAAATTGGCGAAGATCTTCTAATTCCAGAAGCCACAGAAAGCCACCCCAGAGAAACTAGTACGGTATTAACAGTCTTCGAGACTTTCGCATCAAATAATATGTGAAAAAGAACACTCCGTGGCCTAGCCGAAGTCTACCAAGTAGCAACAATAAACCCATGGAGTGACACGGCTATTACTTTTAACGCCAGTGATGAACCTAAATTCCGAACAGCCCGAGCACCAGCCGCATTGGTCCTCAGTCCAATAGTGGACGACTTTCGTCTTACCAAGGTACTCATGGATGGCGGCAGCGGATTGAACCTCATTTATGAGGAAACCCTTCAAAAAATGGAAATAGACTGGAACCGCATTGAGCGAATCAGCACAACCTTTAGAGGAATAATCCCCAGTCGGGAAGCGCGCTGTACAGGAAAAATCACACTAGATGTGGTGTTCGGCACGCCGGATAATTACACGTCCGAAGAGGTCACGTTCCAGGTGGCCCCGTTCAGTAGCGGATATCACGCTCTGCTAGGGTGGAAAGCGTTTACAGTCTTCCAAGCAATACCCCATTACGGGTACATGAAGCTCAAGATGCCCGGGCCTAACGGAAT
Organism: Triticum dicoccoides; assembly: GCF_002162155.2. Taxonomy (NCBI): domain Eukaryota; kingdom Viridiplantae; phylum Streptophyta; class Magnoliopsida; order Poales; family Poaceae; genus Triticum; species Triticum dicoccoides. The sequence goes on from NC_041380.1 coordinate 208,069,129, forward strand.
CATCACTCTCGTTAGTGATCCGGACATAGCACTCCACGCCAAAAACAAGACAGCCACACTGGCCCTCGAGGCGCTATCTGAAGCCCTAGCGGCTGAGGAACTGACTGCGCTGCGCTCCACGGTGAATAGGGACGATGTGATACTCGATAAAAGATCCAAGTCCACCTCCTTTAAACCGGCAGACGAAATAGTCAAATTCCAGGTCCATCCAACGGACCCCAATAAAACAGCTTCCATCGGGGGACAGTTAAACCCTGATGTAGACGCTGCACTGCGAGAGTTCCTACGAGAGAACTGGGACATTTTTGCCTGGCACCCTTCAGACATGCCAGGAATCCCACGCAGGCTGGCCGAACACAGATTAAATATCCTAAAAGGATTTAAGCCAGTCAAACAGGCTCTTCGGTGTTTTTCCGAACCTAAGAGACAGGCCATGGGAGAGGAACTAGCCAAGCTATTGGAGGCCGGATTCATCAAAGATATAAAACATCCGGACTGGCTAGCAAACCTGGTGATGGTACCAAAGAAGGACAAATCCTGGCGCATGTGCGTTGATTCCAAAGACCTTAACAAGGCTTGCCAAAGTATCCCTTCCCTCTCCCCCGCATCGATCAAATTATCAACGCTACCGCAGGACATGATTCGTTGTGTTTCCTCAACGCATACTCCGGCTACCATCAAATAAAGATGGCAGAGTCAGACCAAGCCGCAACGGCATTCATCACACCATATGGCCCATTCTGCTTCAACACAATGCCCTTCGGGCTCAAAAATGCTGGCGCAACATATCAGTGCATGATTCAGACATGTCTGGCAAACCAGATCGGCAAAACATTGGAGGCATACATAGATGATGTGGTCGTTAAAACAAGACATGTCGAATCTCTAGTAGACGACTTGAGGCTAACATTCGATAACCTCTGAACATACGACATCAAGCTCAACCCGGAAAAATGTGTTTTCGGCATTCCAGCCGGAAAGCTCTTGAGCTTCATTGTATCTGGTAGAGGAATTGAAGAAAATCCAGCCAAGATCCGAGCTCGGTCAAAGTTTGATATCCCGAAGGACCTCAAACAAATACAAAAATTAACCGGATGCATGGCGGCTCTAAGCCGCTTTATCTCCCGCTTAGGAGAAAAGGCCCTACCCCTTTACCGCCTCCTTCGGCGCACCGAACACTTCGAGTGGAAGGATGCAGCCACGGCCGAACCCGACGAAAGAAAAGCCATCTTGGCAACAAACCCAGTCCTGGCCACGCCAAATATTGGCGAACCAATGCTATTATACGTTGCAGCAACCCATCAGGTCGTAAGCGCAGTGCTCGTCGTCGAACGAGAAACGGACGGACACAAATTCCCCCTTCAAAAGTCGGTCTATTATGTGTCCACTGTCCTTACTCCGTGCAAGTCACGGTACCCGCATTATCAAAAGATTTCATACGCGGTATTTATGGCATCCTGGAAGCTGCGACACTACTTTCAAGAGTGTTCAATAACAGTAGCCTCGGAAGTGCCACTTAACAATATTATAAACAACCGCGACGTGATGGGCCGGATTGCAAAATGGGCTATTGAGCTCCTCCCGTTCGACATAACTTACAAGCCACGGCGAGCTATCAAGTCGCAAGTTTTGGCCGACTTCATCACAGAATGGACGGAGGCCGAACTCCCTAAAGAGTACGGCACATATTCAAACTGGGTCATGCACTTCGACGGCTCCAAAATGTTGGCTGGTCTAGGGGCTGGCGTCGTTTTGACGTCCCCCACAGGAGACACAGTTCAATATGTACTGCAGATAATGTACACAGACTCCAACAATGCAGCCGAATATGAGGCCCTTTTACATGGTCTCCGGATGGCAGTATCCATCGGCATTCAACGCCTAGAGGTGCGCGGGGACTCGAACCTCGCAATATCCCAAATAAATGGAGACTGTGATGCCAAGGATCCAAAAATCGCAGCTTATCACAACGCCGTCCTAAAAATGTCAGCTCGGTTCGAAGGCCTCAAATTTCACCATATAGCCCGGGAAAATAATCAGGCGGCAGATGTCCTGGCACGCATTGGCGCAAAACGCGATGTAGTCCCCCCCCCCCAACATCTTCTTGGAAAGGCTGTTCAAGCCGTCCGTAGTATGGGAAGGGGAACCTGGCAATAATAGCCCGGACCCAACCGCACTGCCCGACACCGAACACTCTGACATAATTGGAGGCTCTGCCAATGAAATAACACCTCCAGCCCACGTAATAATGGCCGTCATCACCCCGTGGACAGAACCATTCCCCGCCTACCTTACCAGGCAGGAACTCCCTGAGGACCAAAATGAGGCACGCTGCATAGTGCGGCGATCTAAAGCCTATAAAGTCCATGAGGAAGAGCTTTATAAGAAAAGCACTACCGGAGTCCTTCAAAGGTGCATCTCCGAAGAGGAAGGGCGGAACCTCCTGGCTGAAATTCATGCCGGACTCGGTGGACATCATGCTGCAGCTCGGTCCCTTGTAAGCAAGGCCTTCCGTACAGGCTTTTATTGGCTGACGGCCTGGGCAGACGCCCAGGACTTAGTCCAACGATGCATCGGTTGCCAGCTTTTTGCAAACCAAAGCCATATGCCACCCACCGCCCTCCAAACTATCCCCATCACCTGGCCCTTCGCAGTCTTGGGGCTTGACATGGTTGGACCCCTTAAAGGCGGAACCCACAAGAAAAAATACTTACTGGTCATGGTGGATAAGTTCACCAAATGGATAGAAGCCAAGCCTGTTAAGACGGCCGAATCCGGACCGGTGATAGACTTTATATCCGGGGTTGTACACCGTTACGGTGTCCCCCACAGCATCATCACTGATAACGGCACGAATTTTACAGCCGATGAGGTAAAACTCTGGTGCAAAAACATGGGCATCAAGCTCGATTATGCTTCCGTCTATCACCCACAAACCAATGGCCAGGTCGAACGTGCAAATGGTCTTATCATGAGCGGCATCAAACCCAGATTAGTGCGGTCCCTCAAGGAATCTAATATGCACTGGGTAGAGGAGCTCGACTCCGTACTCTGAGGGCTGTGGACCACGCCAAATCGCACCACAGGATACACACCATTCTTCATGGTGTACGGCGTAGAGGCAGTTTTTCCCTGTGACATAATTCATGACTCACCTCGAGTGCGCATGTACGAAGAAAGAGAAGCCGAGCTCAATCGGCAGGACAGTTTGGACGCCTTGCAGGAAGAGCGAGACGTGGCAAAAGCCCGTTCCACATTCTATCAACAACAGGCTCGAAGATACCAAAGCAGAGAAGTACGGGCCAAAAATTACAACGTTGGCGAATTAGTTCTACGCCTGTCGAACAAGAAAAAGGACAAACTCAAGCCCAAGTGGGAAGGTCCCTACATAATTGTCCAAGTCCTGACTGGTGGAGCGTACCGCCTGCGAGATGCATCGGATAACCGACTCGAGCCGAACCCATGGAACGCAGCCCGTCTCCGAAGATTCTATGCCTAGCGCCGGACTCTGTGTTCGTCTCCTTCCTCTGTCCATTTTTTACATACTTTCTATCTTACATTTCTCTCCTTCTCCCCTCTCTCTCTTATAGCCTTTAAAGGCTCATAAAATGATGCGCTATCTGCACTCAATAAACCTGGGGGCTTCTTTACACAGAAGCTTATTTATACGGGCTTCATGCCCAACACATGTGTCACACTTCCGCATGTACCTTTTATTCGCCATGATATGCATCGATATGACTTAAGTTTTGTCCAAGCTGGTTTGCCTGGCTCCTGTGCTTACCCCTACGTTCCCGATTGTTCGGCTAGGTGGTAAAGGGAGCACCTCTGAAATTGTTACTGCCGGGTCAGCCGGATGTGTACCTCAGACTGGGTGAAGCCGAAAGCTAGCGTTCTTAAGGGAATATTCGGTCAGCGAACTAAAGATGATCCTTTTTTTATCTATACGCCCCCAGATGTTTTTCCTGTGCCTCTTTTCGCAGAATGGACATGCACTTTAGGGCATACCTCCCAGGGAAAAGAACCCCTAATGGAACTATTCTCCCTAGAAGACGTTTCTTACTAACCATGTAATATAACATAACTAGTTGGGCACTTGTCTGTTCAAGCACTAATGACCCCTACGCCTGGTCTCCATGCATACCCTGGTTCTTATATAACCGCGAGGGTATTTGGACACACTTCGAACCGTCAGGTCCCGAGGTTGAAGCGAAAAGGTCGGCCATGACAAACGATCTACAATCCCGCTAGAAGTCATTACACATGTCAATTAAAATTACATAGTCAATCTGAATGATTGTATTCCTATTCAATACCATCTAACAGGCTGTCTAGTTTATAGTCCTGTTGGGAATACTCTGCGGCCAACTCTACTTGGCCGTATACTAAGCTCACAGGGATCTCCTTCCCATCGGGCCCTACGGGTCCGACCTCGGCCATGTTGTTTGGGTCAGCCTTCGTGTACCGCGTCTTCACCATGGCCCAGGCCTCCCTGGCGCTTTGACGGCAGGCCGACATCTTTCACAATCAAAAGCGCCGCCACGCTCCCTTCAGCTTCTCTACAAGCTCTCCAAGGCCTTCGGGCATGGAGACGGATGGCCAAAAAGCCTGGGCGACGCCTTGCATCACCTGCCGAACTCGCTCGTGCAGTTGTGAGAGCTTGGGAAGAAGGTCACCCATAGAACCGGGCATTTCCTCTGCAGGACGACCTGTTAGCATACCTACAGACATTACTCTGTTAGTCGACTTCCTCGTCGAACTCTTTTTTCAAAGTTCATTTAAGCACTTACTATATATGCCGCGTCGAAGCCGCTAATTCTCCTTCACGGAGTCCAACAGCTGGGCACGAACGTCCTTCAGTTCAACGCCTAGCTTGGTGTTGGCATCTTGGAGATCGTTCTTCTCCCGCCTCACCTTTGTCAGCACGCTCTCACCAGCCTTCAGCTAGCGTCGGAGTTGTTGCGCTTCCAGATTTAATCCGGTGCCATCTGCAATTTCATTTGTCAGATTTGCACCCACGAGGCACTTCCCAAAATACTTATCTTTCGAAGCGTATATTACCAGAGGGGGTCTCCTTGGGCTCCCCTACCGCGGCTAGTGCGGCCTCAAGTTGGGCTTTGCACTCTTCCAGCTCCTGGGATAGCAGGGTATTCTTTTCTGTAAGAACCCGCATAACAGATGATCCTTAAATCAGTTATTCTAACTGTTTCAAGTCTCGGGGGCTACTGGTACATATATATAATTACCAAAATTTTCTTACCCGTATGTCTTTCACATAATGCTTCGTGGCTCTGGCTAGACCATTTTGAGCGGCACGGAGGTACGCGTCTCCTGAATTGAAGGCATCAAATGCCTCTTGGGAGAAACAAGCGTCGCGAAGAACTATCCGGCGATGCCTGTGGTTCATGGCACTCTCCACCTCGGAATTGGTGGCAGACAGCCTGTCCGCATCCTCCGTCGGAGGAGCGTCCGATGCGCGCCTCGTGTTCGCCTCCGCTTCCGGACCAGGCTTTGGAGCCTGGCTGGTGGAGGCGCGATTGGCAGCCTCTCCGGATATAGTCCGGCGAGGTCTCTTCGTCCTGAAGAGAGCACGAGCGTTAATATGCCTTAAAGGAATAACACCTGGGAATAAGGTGGAGCGCTATACCTTTGCGCCAGTGCCTCAGTCCGGACCGCACTTCTTTTCAGCTCGCGGGGCCTTGTCACCCCTCGTTGGCTAGTCGCCGCAGGCTCGGCCTCTCGTCTCAAGGACCTTCCCTGCAAAACACGGTTGTCATACGGCAATCGAAAATACGCGAGGACAGATCCCTTTTCAAAGTGTTGGGACTCCTGTCTCAGTTACCTGTGAGGCTGGGAGTAGCCATGGATAATCGGCCGTAATGGCCACCAAGGCGTTGTCCTTGCTCAATTGATGAAACACTCCATCAATCAGCTCCACAGATAATTCCGGGTCCTCTTGAGAGGCCGGGTCGAGGGACCGTCCCGGATCCTCGGGTTGTGGAGGAGGGCTGTTTATTTCTTTAACAGCCTGGCGCAGTTCCTGCGTTGAAGTAGTTAGACTAAAAATTTAACAATGGGAATATAAAACGGATGGACAAGTAAAAGTGTCCACTTACCCAACTTGGGCGATTGTACATAGAAAATCCACCCCGTGGGTTGACATGGAGAAATTCCTCCTCTTCTCCCTTGTACAAAGTGGACAAGGTCTTTATTAGAGCGGCAGCCGAATCCGGCCCCTTATGACCGTAGCGGGTGGCGTAGTCCTCCCCGTTGAAGTCCCACATGGGGCGACCTCTATACTGAAGCGGCTGCACCCCTCGCATGATGCATGCGGCCATGACCCCGATCATGGTCACTCCGGAATGAGCTAACAACCTTATCCGGCCCATCAGGTAAATAACGTCCCTTTCACTTTCCCTCTAAGGGCTCCGTGGATGCAAGCTTAGGTGCTTCTTTAGGGGAGCACTGTCGAACTCAGGGAGGCTGATCCGGGCAGGATCCGGCAGCGGGACATCCTCTATATAAAACCATTCCGAAGGCCAGTCCTCGGACGCCTTCTTTGGGGTTCCGGATAGATATCCGGTCCCGGCAATGCGCCACACTTCGGCTCTGCCCACCTGATATATTGACCCCTCCTTAGAGCGGGGAACAAGGCAGAATAGCCTTTCCCACAGCGCGAAATGAGCCTCGCAACCCAAGAACAGCTCGCAAAGTGCTACGAAGCCCGCGATATACAATATGGAGGCAGGTGTGACGTTGTGCAGCTGGAGGCCATAGAACTCCAGAAGCCCCCAGAGAAACGGATGAATTGGAAATCCGAGCCCTCTTATTAAGTAAGGGGCAAGGCATACCCGCTCTCCTTTGGAGGGATTGGGGGCGCTCTCCGCTTGCTCTCTGCCATTATAGGTGGCAAGTCCGGCTCGAACCGGGACCATATAGGCCGGGGGGAGAAATCCCTTGGTCTGGAGCATCACTAGCTCGATGTGCAGGATGCAGCACCTCTTCCAATCTCCAGGCTGAGGGCTGGAAGGGCGAGAGGAGGAGCTGCGGCGGCCGGCCATGATGGAGTGGACCTCTGTCGGATACGCTCTCATGAATACTCACGGAAGGGAGTAGGTGTGGTTTGGATCTAAATCCTCGTCCCCTTAAATAGGCGGCTCATTCACACGGCTAGGGGTGTAAATATAAAAAAACACCCAGACTTTTCGTATTCGTTTGACACGTGGAAAACGGCCATTATTGGGAGTAGAAGCCAAGGAGCACTACATTTACAAGAAACTGGACACTGTTCAACAGGTACACAGAATTTGGAGAAGAACCCGCCTTGCAATGTCGAAGACAATCTGCGCGCTAGACTCGTCGTCATTGAAGCCTGGTTCGGGGGCTACTGAGGGAGTCCTGGATTAGGGGGTGTCCGGATAGCCGGACTATACCTTCGGCCGGACTCCTGGACTATGAAGATACAGGATTGAAGACTTCGTCCCGTGTCCTGAAGGGACTTTCCTTGGCGTGGAAGGCAAGCTTGGCGATACGGATATGTAGATCTCCTACCATTGTAACCGACTCTGTGTAACCCTAGACCTCTCCGGTGTCTATATAAACCGGAGGGTTTTAGTCCATAGGACGAACAACAATCATATCATAGGCTAGCTTCTAGGGTTTAGCCTCTCTGATCTTGTGGTAGATCTACTCTTGTACTACCCATATCATCAATATTAATTAAGCAGGACGTAGGGTTTTACCTCCATCTAGAGGGCCCGAACCTGGGTAAAACATTGTGTCCCCTGCCTCCTGTTACCATCCGGCCTAGACGCACAGTTCGGGACCCCCTACCCGAGATCCGCCGGTTTTGACACCGACACCCGTCATCAACGCTGGTCGTTGGAGTCGGCGGCAGGGTGCCTGCCATGCGGGCGGAGTGCGGTGTCATCGGAGCGCAGATCGACAAAAGTGAAGCTATGGCGTACCCCTACCTGGCGCGCCAAATGTCGGATCACGGGTTCCGGCAAACCCTTGAGGTTCGAACACTGGGGTACGCGCGAAGGTTTCCTCCCTGTTGATCCACGCCCTAGCTCTCTAAGATCTCGCAGATGAACTCAACAAACTCACAACACAGAAAGACACAAGATTTATACTGGTTTGGGCCACCGTTGTGGTGTAATACCCTACTCCAGTGTGGTGGTGGTGGTGGATTGCCTCTTGGGCTGATGAAGAACAATTACAAGGGGAAGAACAGCCTCCTGAGGTTGAGGTGTTCTTGTGCTTTGCGAGCTTGTGTGGTTCGGAATGATCTGGGTCTCTCCACGTTCTTGGTGGTGGCTAGTCCTATTTATAGAGGCCCCGGTCCTCTTCCCAAATATTGAGCAGGAAGGGATCCCACAACAGCCAAATTCAAAGGAGACAACTAGTACAAGCTATCCTGACAAAAGTGGTCTTCGCCTGCCAAAGGCTCTGGTGGTGACGCCGTCTTGGGCTTCATGGTGACCTCCGTCCTGACGTCCTTCTGGTCTTGGTCTCGTTGCACCAATATGGAAACCTTTGCCTGATGCCTCGGTACTCAGCACCTGTGCTTGCCCCCTTGGCACCAAAGAGGAAACAAGGACACTGCACGCTGGCTCCCTCCTGGTCTCGATCGTCATGGCTCACGTCACAAGGACCTCGCGAGGTTTGCCTTGCCTTGATCTCTCCGCCCCTCGCGAGCCTGCCTGGGGAGGCCGCTCCTGAGGAGGTCTTGCATCATCTGCGTCGCGAGGCTTGGCCCCTCGCGAGGGTCTTGAATGCCTTGTTGGTGAAGACGGGCCGTATAGACCTGCCAACCCAACCACGCCGTGGGCCACAGGCAGCCATGTCTGGGGACCAATGTTCCCAGGACGCCAACACTCATGTCACGCAAACCTCGTGAGGTGCCCCCCGCGTACCAAGTGAGGCTGCCCTTGACGAGGTCATGTGTCGTCCGCCTCGCGAGGCTTGACCCCTCGCGAGGGTCTTGAGTGGTTGCTGATGAAGATGGGCCGTAGCGGGCCACCGGTAAAACCAAGCCGCGGGCCGCAGGCGGGCAAGTCTAGGTAACCCCGTTCTCAGGACGCCGGCACTAAATACATGTGTGAATACATAGACAAACACTATGTCCCTAGTGAGCCTCTACTTGACTAGCTCGTTGATCAAAGATGGTTAAGGTTTCCTAACCTTGGACATGAGTTTTCATTTGATAACACGATCACCTCATTAAGAGAAGATGTGATGGACAAGACCCATCCGTTAGCTTAGCAAAATGATCATTCAGTTTTATTGCTATTGCTTTCTTCATGTCAAATACATATTCCTTCGACTATGAGATTACGTTACTCCCGGATACTGGAGTGATGCAGAGCATCCCAAGGTCATCCCCATGAACCTACCATAGTCTCACCAAGTTCCTAGCGGACCCATGACACGAGCACGTGCAAGAGCTCTCGAAACCGAGGTGACATCTCTCCTCTCACATTTCCACTTCGATGCACATGAGACATGGATACTACCTCAAATGGAGACATTGTGCATACTTAGGTATCAAGGAGTTGGCCATGAAGAAGCTAAGCAGCAAGGAGGATCAGAAGAGGAAGATGGATGTGAAGACGGAGAAGAAGGAGAGCTGCGGAAGAAGTCCCAGCTACCAGATGACCGGTTGGGACCGGACATGATGAGGACATCAATACCATTGTTACACCCACAGCCCCTGCTGCTATACATACTGGACGAATTACTAGAGCTCGCGCACACCAATTGAATTATCAGGTACTTTCGTTTCTTGGTAACGATTCTAATGTTCATGAGAATATGATGCTGCCTAAATTGGATACATTTTTTTGCTTACAAATGAAGGGCCTAGCTTGGACAAGAAACATGAACCTTGGAGTAAGTTCAAGCATGGAGATGATGGCATGCGCAAGGCAATCAAGAACGGAGTTACAAGTGATGATTTCAGGACTTTGAAGCCACCATAAGGAGTGCATGAAGCCTTGGACGAAATATACAAGATGCCACTTCATAAATTTCGTCCAGAGGCTATTCTACGTGCTGCGTCACCTTATTATAGCCAGGCCCATGTATTTTCGAAATACTTAAGTGTAGGCTGTTTTTAGAGTCGGTATGTGTGGGGAAACAAGAGTTAGGGTAGGTTTCGGACCCCTCCTCCAAGGGCCACGAAATTCCCCCCTCTTCCTCCACATATACAGCCCTTAGGGCGTCGTTTAGACATTGGGTTTTATTTAGATTAAAGTTCGCCATAGCTGCAACTTCGCATACTTCGTTTGTGTTCAACGACCAGACCAAGGTATCACAGAACCCCACCTTTGATCAATAAAGCTTTCCTCCTATATTCGCAATATCCAGATTGCAATCTTAGTTTCTTGCTTGTTCTTTGTCTGCCTGCAGGAAATAGACCTTCGTGGTCAGGTTAATCGTGCTCCAGCGTGGTTAATAACCTCTCGGAGTTGGTTTAGCGATTGCTAAGGCGCGACGTCCTCGCGCGTTCGTAGTCGAATCAGCAAAGTCGACTTCCTCTAGAACGATAGCCACCATCTCATCGAAAGACGGGACACCTTTGCGTCTATCAAGTGGTATCAGATTTCCAGGTTGCTCGGTGAGATTTTACAGCTTTTCGTAGTTTCGATCGAGTCTGTTCTTCATACCTATAGTCCATGAAATAGCCAAAAAAATTAGGGTTAGTTCATCCTATCCAAACCAATCTGAGCCTTTGCATAATCTTTTCTGTATTTGCTTTGTTGAATTTGCAGTTGCATCGTCGTGTCAAGTTACTGGTCTGAGCGTCTAGTCCTTTAGAGTTTCGAGTTCTGTTCACAGGTTGTCACGTCGCCGCTGCCATATATCACCACTTGCATCATCATCATCGCTGCTGCCATATACCACCACGGACCAACTTCATCGCCGCTGCCATATACCACCACTACATATCAGTCGCTATCACGCCAATCCGAGTCCACCTGCAACATAAAACTGCCACCAATCTGAGTTCCACCAGATTCATCTCCGCCACCAGTCCGAGATTCCACCAGATTCATCTCCGCCAATAGTCCTAGTCCGAGTCCAGTAATTGTTGCATTGTTTTTGATTTCCAGATCACACGATACTCTGAGTCGTGATAGAGTAGGACTTCCCAACTTCCAAGCCATCCGCAGAAGAAAAATAGCTCCAGTTTCAAAATAAAATTCTGGCTAGGCAGTTTTTATGACATTTGTAGACTTTTTTGAAAAATAATTGTTGCATAGAAAAAAAAGAGAAAAAAAGTTCTAGGCTCGCGTCTCTAGTACGGTCTAGCCTAGGAACAACACAGTACAATCGTTGAGGGTTTATTTAACTTTGCATATCTGAATTGATTATTTCTGGCCCTTTTTGCTACCATATTATAAGCCTTCCCAGCTCGACATACATCTACGTCGTGCGTTTGACTCTCCCTGGTAATCGCTCTATCCAAGCTTGGGAGTTTTGACTACAACGGTTGCTGATCACCACCTGCTGCTTGGTAAGAACTGGTAAGAATTTGAGATTCGCTTGACGGATTTGTGACTGTCCACCACACCATCACCACCACTTCCTAGTAGTATGAGGATCATATTATTGTGTGTTTCTATTGCTCCTAACCATGGCAGGATCACAAGCCGACGAGACTAACTGGGAGAATATGACAAACAAAGAGTTACATGATAAGTTTCAGCAAATGATGAGTGGACATGTGGAATATGTGCTAAATAGATTTGAAGAGGCCATGGAGAAGATAGATGGCATTGAGAAGGCGTTCGAAACAAAGCTCGATAACAAGTTTAATGAATTGCTCGCGCGTCTTCCACCGCCCACTAGACCTGTCGCACCTCTACAACAACAACAACAACAACATCATCTTCCAAATCAAGTGGGACGAGCACAGCGCATTCCCATTGAGCCTAGTCAAACTTCTGGTGTTGTTGTACCTATTGTTGGTGCTTCTATAGCTCCTGCTGCTACTGCAAAGGTGGAGGACCATTACAAGGACGAGGTTGATCAAAATCAGAACTACGTGCAACCACCACCACCACCAGGTCGTCCTCATACATATCATCGCAATGGTAGGGCCTGAGGTACGAGATCATGACCATCTTCCTAAACTGAAATTGAATATTCCACCATTTGAGGGTAGATATGTTCCTGATATATATCTTACTTGGGAGTTAGAAACTGAACAACGTTTTACGTGTTTACAATATCCTGCGGAGAGACGTGTTCCTTCTGTTGTTTGTGCTTTCACTAGTTTTGCATGTGTTTGGTGGTCTGAACATTGTAGATTATATCCCATTCCAGCTACTTGGGCTGTTTTGAAAACTGCTATGTGTACTCATTGGGTTCCACCATATTATCAACGTGAATTACTTCAAAAATTGCAGCATTTAAGACAAGGAAACATTTTTGTAGAAGAATATTATCAGGAATTACAAACTGGCATGACTAATGTGGTATTGTTGTGGAGAATGAAGCTATGCTTGCACGTTTTATGGGTGGATTAAATATAGAGATTTAGACCATTGTAGAGTATAAGGAGTATACTAATATCACTCATTTATTCCATCTTGCTTATAAAGCTGAACGTGAAGTGTAGGATCGACAGGCATTGGCGCGAACTAACTTTTCTGCAGGTCGATCTTCATCATGGACACCACGTGCATCCTCTACTTCCACTACACCAGCACCTCCATCAGGTGCCACCTCCAGGCACAACCACCACTATCTGCCAAGAGCACACCTGTTGGGCCTGCGCAGAGCTTTTCTTCTTCCATGGCATCAACAGGGCACACAAGTGATATTATTTGTCGTTGTTGTAAGGGAAGAGGACATTTTGCGAGAGAATGCAAATCTCAGCGTGTGATGATTGTTACTGAGGATGGTGGGTATGAGTCCGCTAGTGACTATGATGAGGAGACTTTGGCTCATATTACACATGAAGAACACGGTGGAGATGATTCTGATCATGAACGCAATACATGTCTGCTGAAGATGCTGACAGGTATGAATGTTTAGTTGCTCAACCTGTTTTGAGTGTGCAGGTTACACAAGCTGAGAAAAATCAGAGGCATAATTTGTTCCATACAAAGGGAGTTGTGAAGGAACGTTCTGTTCATGTCATCATAGATGGAAGGAGCTGGAATAACTTGGCTAGCACGGAGATGGTGGAGAAGATATCTCTCACCACAAGACCACATCCACATCCTTACTACATCCAATGGTTCAACAACAACGGCAAGGTTAAGGTAACATGCCAATTGAATTATCAGGTACTTTTGATTCTTGGGAACGATTCTAATGTTCATGAGAATATGATGCTGACTAAATTGGATACATTTCTTTTGCTTACAAATGAAGGGCCTAGCTTGGACAAGAAAGATGAACCTTGGAGCAAGTTCAAGCATGGAGATGATGACATGCGCAAGGGGATAAAGAACGGAGTTACAAGTGATGATTTCAGGACTTTGAAGCCACCATAAGGAGTGCATGAAGCCTTGGACGAAATATACAAGATGCCACTTCATAAATTTCGTCCAAATGCTATCGTTCTAGGTGCTGCGTCACCTTATTATAGGGCCAGGCCCATGTATTTTCGAAATACTTAGGTATAGGCTGTTTTTAGAGTCCGTATGTGTGGGGAAAAAAGAGTTAGGGTTGGTTTCGGACCCCTCCTCCAAGGGCCACGAAATTCCCCCCCCCCCTCTTCCTTCATATATACAACCCTTAGGGCGTCGTTTAGACTTTGGGTTCTATTTAGATTAAAGTTCGCCATAGCTGCAACTTCGTGTACTTCGTTTGAGTTCAACGACTAGACAAAGGCGTCACAGAACCCCTCCTTTGATCAATAAAGCTTTCCTCTTATATTCACAATATCCAGATTGCAATCTTAATTTCTTTCTTGTTCTTTGTTTGCCTGCAGGAAATAGACCGTCGTGGTCAGGTTGATCGTGCTCCAGCATGGTCAATAACCTCTCAGAGTTGGTTTAGCGATTGCTAAGGCGAGACGTCCTCTCACGTTCGTAGATGGATCGTCAAAGTCGACTTCCTCCAGAACGATAGCCACCATCTCATCGAAACACGGGACACCTTTGCCTCTATCAGGACGTCCGGCACCTGAAGCCCTAGCCAAGCTACAGCGAGCGGATGTTCGGCCAGGACCGGACGACCGGTGCCCTTGCACCCGAGCCAAACAAGCGCAAGTCTGACGCCACCGGACGTCCGGTGACCGGACGACCGGCCTCTTCAGGAAATACGCTACACCAGCATCCGAGCCAGAACGAGCAGACGACCGGCGACCACCGGACGTCCGGTCTCCCATGAGACACCGAATGACCGGTCCCTAGTGGATGTCCCGTACCTGCTGTGTCCAGTAGTTTCAGGCCCGAAGCCCATGTACCCCCTCCTTTCGCCCCCCCCCCATTTGCACTAAGACTATAAATAGACCTCCTATCCATCCTAGCTAGGGTTAGCATTGGTTTACCTCCTATTAGAGATAGAGCATTGCTCATCCACGTCGGATCTACTCCACGAGAGAGACCACGTCCCCTCCTCAGAGAAGGTCCCTTTGGATTCAAGACCCCTCTAAGGGAAGATCCCCTCATGGATTCAAGACCTCCTCACGGAGAAGACCGGCTACCTTTTGTATCGTTCCTAGTTGACCGTGTACCGTGTGATCTCTTATGTACTCAAGGATCTAGCACATGTGTGACTCCTCAAAGATCCCCTCGTTTCCCTCCTCGTGTTCTTCGTGTTCATCACGGGATCCGCTCCTTTCGTGAAAGATCGACCGATTAGGGTTCTACCCTACATCATCGTGGTATCTAGAGCCACGTTGATCATGATTTCGGAGCCTCCCCGTTCTGTTGCTAGCCTAGTTTTTGTTGATTTTGTCCCTATTTCGAAAATTCCCCACAAAAATAGCCCCAATTTTTTTGTGATTTGTTGGTGTGTTGAAATTTTGTTGGATTTGATCCATGTATTTGCTTTGTTTTGAGTTGATCTAACTTTCCCCCCTTTTCCCCACCTTTTCCATCCACAAATCCGCCTGGATTCGAAGAACTTCGACCTCTCCATGATGAACACCGCCAGTTCATCCCGTGCCCGAGAATCGCCTAGGCATCGGACGTCCGACCGCCAGCGGACGTCCGACGACTGGATGACCGGCCCATACCGGACGTCTGATGTACCCTGATGAAACTGATTTTTTTCAGTTTTCATCACCACCACCACCCCATTTCCGCATACGCACGACCACCACCTATACACCATCACCACTTCCGCATACCACCACCATTGCTCACCCGTTTCACACTCCGACACGTGTTGCCACTTCGACCTTTGAGAATTTGAGTTGCGGTTCCGTGTCCTTTTGTGTTTCGGCTATCTCGGTACGGTTCGACATCAACATCACCGCCGCTCATCTTCGCCACGGACACCTCATCAACAACAACCACCTCGACTATATCTTGGTATTCGTGCCACCATTTTGACACCATACCGTAAGCGAGAACGGTAACCTCGTCTTGGTATCAGACATATCATTCTTGCCATTACTTTGATAGCCATAATAGCCTTACTCCTTTACGCCGCTTACCCATCGAGACTAGCTTTTGAGTATTGCCGGCAATGAGGCTTGTGCACATTAGTGATCATACTTCCCATAGCATACATACATCATTGTTGCATATCTTGGTATCAGCTCTTGTGTCACAAGGTTGTCATTGCATACACAATTGCTCTCTTGGTTCATGAAGCATTGCATGAGAAAAGAGCTCAAACAACAAAGAGCCAAACAAGATTTTAAGCAAAAGGGAAAGATAAGCAAAGAGCTTTGAGGAAACAACCGTAGCATCATACTTGTATCCGCCTATTGTGCAATAGTGCTAGCGTCTCTCTAGTGTTGTGCAACAAGAGCATTTTTGTGGATTCCACATTTTGTCTCATCCTTGGTTGCACGACCCCACTTATCTTTTTGCGTGTGTGTTTTCGTGTACCTTATGTTGCTTGGTATACTTGTTGCATTGCGAACTTGCAAATATTTTCCAACATTATTGAAGCTCACTTACAATTGCATTAAATTTTGTGCCACCATCCTAACCAAGCTCCACCATAAGCTTTTACTTGTGTAGGTGTGCGAAACTGAAAAGAATTGGTACCAATTGTGCTATTTCCTTGTCCACATTGGAGTGATCACTTCGGTCAAGGTACATTTGGTATTCGTTCTTCTCTTTCTACCACTCACATTTTTCTCTTGGAATGATGGATAGGACAATTACTTCTACCAACCCACTATTCATTGAGCACGACGACGACATGAACTCCTACGTCACCAAGGGCCACCTCTTTAGTGCACAACGTGCTTTGCATCAAGAGCAACAAGCAATGAGTGAACGCATCGACAACCTCGCCGCCGACTTGCGACTCTCCGAGCAATGTACAAGAGATTACTTCGACCACAAGCTTGACAATCACAAGCAAGAGAACGACGCAATAATGGACGAGATTCGTTCCTTGTTGCTCAACCGCTCTTCTTCCACTTCATCCTCATCAAGATGGAGCCGCTCAAGTCGACATTCCGACTTCACCCTCTCCGGCTCAAGTACACTGACATCAAACACTCTTCGAGATGCCACACGCAACGATCGTCAAGCAAGCCTCAATCCTTTACGCGCCACTGAAGTGGCTTTCGCGCTAGCATGAGAACGGTAATGACAATGCCGACATGAAGAGGAAGAGCGAGCGCGTCTACACTAAGAAGCACAAGATGGCGAGGCTCAACGTCAAGCGCAACAATTGCGAGATGCTCAAGCACTTGAGGCGCAACAAGCCCTCCAAGATTCAAGTCGAGCCATAGCCAACTGAGGCCGACAAGCTCGTGAACATGAAGAAGCACTTTGCGAAGAAGATCATGAACGAAAATTTCAAGCTCGCGTGCATCGTCAAGTTCCTCAAGTTCCTCCTCGAGCTTGACAAGCCCCTGCACAAGCTCCTCAAGGACATCAAGCTCAACAAGAGCATGAAGACAATGGAAATCATCCACGACAAGAGCAACATGAGATCGATGACCCTCCTCGCCAAGAGCAACACGAGCTTGACAATCATCAACAACATGGACATCATTGTCCCCGACCCCAACACAATGAAGAGCAACAATACGGCAAGCTAAAATTCACCATGCCCAAGTTAAATGGAAGCAATGATCCCGAAGAGTATCTTTCATGGCCATTGAAGGGCGATAAAATCTTCTGCTTGCACAACTACGATGAAGAGAAGAAGATCGCGATCACATCCCTTGAGTTCCAAGACTATGTCCTCATTTGGTGGGAACAAGTTATCGAGCGCCACGAGGCAAGAGGAGAACCATCGATCACTACTTGGGCGCAAATAAAGGATGTCATGAGAGCATGCTTCGTGCCTACCTACTACAACTGCGACCTCTTCAAGAAACTCCAACTACTCAAGCAAGGAACCAAGAGCGTTGAAGAGTACTACAAGGAGATGGAGATTTACATGATAAGATCCAATGTTACGGAAGATAATGAGCAAACAATGGCACGTTTCTTGAATGGACTCAACCATCCTATCAAGAAGATCGCCTGTAACATCCCAAATTTTCAATTTGGAATGTTATACATTAGATCATCATTGCATATAATATTTTATTTTGCATTTTGGTTGATCCTAGAAATTCTACGCAACTCAATGACCCACGGAGAGAGTTGGGGATTTCGTTATTTTCATATTTGAGTTTTCTCAAATTTTGAGAATAGGATCATTTGATTTTATTTATTTTATCATCAATTATTTCTATTACAAAAACATGAGAGAGGGAATAAAATGACTTTCCCAAAATAAAGAAATATTGAAAATTTAATAATAAAATCAAATAAGATTTTATTTCGGAGTTTTCGGTGTTTTATTTGAATTTAGGAAAAATGTGTGTTTTTCAAAATTGCATTTAGGTCCCAAATAAATGTTCACCTTGTGCGGCTTGATTTTAAACGCGCGTGGAAATTTATTTTGGAATTTTTGGAGTCCATTTAGTATTTCTTTTTATTTTTTTCTTTTGCGCGTAATAAAAAAAGTGAACCGACCTACCTGGGCCGTGTCCGTCCGGACTCTGGCCCGGCAGGCTTTATAAGCCGGGGCAGCCCACCCAGGCAAGCCCTAGCCCTGCCCCGCCTGCGCCGCCGCCGGATCCCGCCGCTCGAGGTTAGCCGCGCCTCGAAATTCATGTCGTCAGGTTTTTTTTCAAAATAGATCGGTTTTTCCGGTTTATTTAAATAGCGAGCGTTCGTCCGTTCGTTCGTTCTAGCGAACGTTCGTCGTTTTTCTTTTTTCTCGGATTAAATCTGCGATTTTTCTGATCGTGATTCCTGATCCGATTTTCGTTTTAGTATAACTTTTCGCTCGTTTATCGGAATCAGGCGATTCAAGCGCCTAGAGTTTCGTCTCGAAACCCTCTATCCGTTTAAACAACTTAAACAAGATTTTGCTACTGTAAAATTTGCCCTAAATCCAGATTAGTAGAACGAAGTTGTTTTCTTTCGCCGTTTGACTTTCGTTGCTTCGTTCGATTTTATTCTTTTTGCCAACCGGAGTTCTTAAGTTGAACCTTCTGGTTAGATCTCTTATTTGAGTTTTACATGTGCATTAGATGAGTACTTATTGTATGCTTGTTTGTTTGTTTGCGATAGAATACCCGGAGTGCGCCGCTTGTTACTTCGAATCGCTAGGTTTCCCGGATCATCAGCAAGGCAAGTAACACTTTGATCATACCTTTCTACTACCCAGTTTTATTGCATTAGATCAAATCCTCACACATTGCATGGTTAGGATCTAATTAAATTGTGGGATGGGAAGTAGATGAGGCAGTACCTATTACCTGTTTATTATCAAACCTTTGGGAGTTACTTCTATGTTTGCTTATTATGTCATGCTATGCTAATAGACGTGGATTGGGTGAGTGATATCCATGACAGATGTGAGTTTTGTTAATTAATGGTTTATCTAAGGTGGCAACTTAAACACACATCTGGGTGGATTGAGGCACCTGGGTATTGCAGGACTTGCCTGTTTTCTTTTGGACCGCCACCCAGGCTCAAAGGGATCATGAGACTATTCATACTAGAAACTTCCGTGTGCAGCCACAAGCTATTATGGGCTCTAGTATAGTTAACTAAGTCGTGTGAACTCTTATAGTGGTAGACTAGCAGATGGAGGGGATGTAGGTGGTACGGTCTACCCGATCGTAAGGTGCTAGCGCTTCTGAAAGACTATGTCTCGGTCATCCGTCTTCTCAAACACCATGCAGTGCGAGAAACCAAACGAAGGCGATCGAGTCTTGTGGGGAAAAGTGCGCAAACCTCTGCAGAGTGTAATAAACTAATCATGGTTAGTCGTGTCCCCGGTTATGGACATCTTGAGTATCTAGTACCTGGATTTTCATGTGAATCTCAACATGTTACTCTAAATTAATTTTGTTGGGTTTTGTTTAATGATGATGCTTAATTGGGATTGAGGATGCTGTCAACCATTCTCAATGTTTAACAACTACCATGATAGTTAAATAAAATTTATTCCTTTGAAGTAGGGAAAAATTGGCTTTACGCAAAACTGTAACCATAGAGCTTTCCACCAGCCAGATATGCATATAGTATAGCTGTTTCATTCCATTACTCTCTATGTGTTACATTGCCAGCATATTCCATGTGCTGACCCGTTTCGGCTGCAACGTTAATGTTGCAGACTTTTCAGACAACGATTAAGGAGTTTTAGGTCGTGGTTCTATACTCAGTGATGCCGTTGGAGTTGATGGACTCACTTATCTTCCAAGCCTTCCGCTGTTATCGTTATTAGATGGCCTTAAGCCATATTTATTGTAATAAGTTCTCTTTTGAGACCCTCGATGTAATAAGTGTGTGATTGCTACTCTGTTATAAATCCTCCGAGTACTGTGTGGTGTCAGCATTACTAATCCAGGGATGACACCGGAGCACAGAGATCAGACTGTTTGAGGTCTGGTCGCTACAACGCCGACTTCCAACCATACACGAATCTCATCGAGCTAGTGCATCAAGCTACCAAAGCAGAACGTCAAGTGCAAGACGATTACAAGTATGCCAAGTTCTCATCCAAGTCATACGGCTTCTCCAACACCCAAGCTTCAACGACTCCAACACCGTCTACCAAGCCTTCTACAAGCAACATCGACAAGTCGAGTCACAAGAAAGCTTCGTCAACTCCAAGTCATCCTCCTACTACAAGCAACTTCAAGCCGAGAGCTTCATCATCATCAACCCCCACCGATGATACCGTCAAGACGAGTTCCTTCAAATGCTTCACATGCGGAGGCCGAGGCCACAAGTCCTATGAGTGCACCAACAAGCGGACCATGATCCTCAACGACGAAGGGACCTACAATTCAATGAGTGAAGGAGAAATGGACGCCCTTGAGCAAGTCGCCATGCACCGGCAAGTGAACAATGAAGAAGAACAAGTCTTTTGCGATGAAGATTCAAGTCCCGCTCTTGTTGTCTCCAAGGTCTTGAGTCTCCCACATCACTAAGAAGAAGACCAAAGATGCCATATCTTTCATACCAAGGTCGGCATCAATGGAAGATCCGTCAAGGTCATCATTGATGGAGGGAGTTGTCATAACCTCGCAAGTGAAGAACTTTGATCCATGCACCAATTGCCCAAGACAAAGCACCCACATCCCTACAAAGTTCAATGTCTTAGCGACTCCGGCACTATCCAAGTCGAGCATCGAGTGCAAGTCTCCTTCAAAATTGGTGCCTATGAAGACACCTTGGAGTGCGACGTCATTCCAATGACCGTTTGCCACCTTCTTCATGGACGTCCATGGCAGTTTGATAGAGGTGTCATCCACAATGGCCGAATGAACCAGTAGATCTTAAAGATGAAGGGAAAGGAGTACGTACTTCGCCCCATGTCTCCAAGCCAAGTGATGGCCGACAAGGAAGCCACCCATCGTGGGGAGAATAGTGAGAGTGCGAGCCACCAGAAAGAGAGTGAGCGCCACAAGCCCAAATCGAGCGCCTCCACGATGAGCGACAAGAAGAACTTAGTCCTATTTGCCACCAAAAGTGATATAAGAGGAGTGTGTGAGAACCCATCTAGTGTCCTACATTATGTCCTTTTGTGCAAGGACAATGCAACACAAGCTAACACCTCTCATGCTCTAGATTTAGTATTGTCTTCTCTTTTGCAGGAATTTCAAGATGTTTTCCCCAACGAGCTACCTCCGGGTCTACCTCCACTACGAGGCATCGAGCACCACATCGACCTCATCCCCGGAGCACCTCTTCCGAACAGAGCTCCATACCATGTCAACCCCGAAGAAATCAAAGAAATACAAAGTCAAGTAAAGCATCTCATAGACCATGGACATGTGCGTGAAAGTTTGAGCCCTTATGTCGTCCCAGTTATTCTTGTGCCAAAACAAGACGGTAGTTTTCGCATGTGCTCCGATTGTAGACCTATCAATGCTATCACCGTTTGCTATAGGTATCCCACTCCATTCCTTGATGATATGCTTAATGAACTTATGATGTAGGGTAGAACCCTAATCGGCCGATCTTTCACAAAAGGAGCGGATCCCGCGAAGAACACGAGGAACATGAGAAGGAAAAGAGGGAAAACACAAGGGGAAACACTAAACCAACACGAATAATTCACACATGTGCTAGATCCTCAAGTACATAAGGAAAGATATACAATCCACGAACAACTATGGACGATACAAGGGTAGCCGGTCTTCTCCATGAGGAGGTCTTGAGTTCTTCCCTAAAAGGGGTCTTGAATCCGCTTGGGGGATCTTCTCCGATGGAGGCTCGAATCTCCTGGAGAAGATAACCAAGTGGATGACCAAAGATCTCACACAAACATGAGCTAAACCTTTGATAACCCTAGAAAGTTGGGCGAGGTGGAGTATATATAGTCTACGGGGAGAAGGGATGCACAGGCCTCGGCCCTTCACTGTGCGCAGATATGGGAGGCCGGATGTCTGGGCTGGTCGGGCCGGATGTCCGGGCTTTCAGGCCACGCCGGATGTCCGGGCTGGGGAGGACGGATGTCCGGGGTGGGGTGGTGGCATTTGTTGCTCCCGGGTTGAGAGGGGCCGGATTTTCAGGCTGGCGGCCGGATGTCCGGGGGCACAGGAGAGGCCGGATGTCCGGGCTGTCGCGGCCAGATGTCCGAGGACTGTAGCTTGTCGCGGCTGTGCTGCGGTAGTGGATGACGCTCCAGGGGCCGGATGTTCGGGGTCATGGCCGGATGTCCGGGGCCTAGGAGATGTTCTGGGCTCCTTTCGTTGGTTCTCCTCATCTGTGGACTTGGGGACTCGTACATCTTCATGCGCATCTTCGGGAGGGCCCTCTTGGTGCCTAATCATGCACAACACCTCGGACTTAGGTAGTAGCCATGTCTCATGCATGGAAAGTGGAAGTTCGGAGAGGAGTGAGTTCACCTTATCTTCGATAGCCTTGGCTCGAGCTCGTGTCATTGGTCCAAGTGGTGTCGTTGGAGGGGTAGGTGCGTCCATGGGCATGATCTTGGGATGCTCCGCATCAACTCAGTGGTGCCATTATATTCTGCAAGATTGATATTAAAAGTGGCTACTATGAAATCCGCATACAAGAGGGTGATGAATGGAAAACCACTTTCAAAACCAAGTTTGGGTTATATGAGTGGTTAGTCATGCCTATGGGTCTATCGGAAGCACCGAGTACTTTTATGCGTCTTATGAATCATGTCTTTCGCCCTTACATTGGTGTGTTTGTTGTGGTCTACTTCGATGATATCCTTGTTTATAGCAAATCTCTACAAGATCATGCCACCCATGTTTGAACCATTTTGCAAACTCTTCGAAACGAGCCCCAACCAACCAACACGGAAAAGTGCCTTTTCGGCGTTGATAAGCTAGTTTTCATGGGTTTTGTTGTATCTTCTAATGGTGTTCATGTTGATGACTCCAAGATCAATGCTATTAAGACTTGGCCCCAACCAACCAACTTGCAACAAGTGCGTAGCTTTCTTGGCCTTGTGGGTTTCTATCGTTGTTATGTGAAAGATTTTAGCACCATTGCTTCGCCTTTGCATGCTTTGAGCAAGAAAAATGTGCCTTTTGTTTGGGGACCATCCCAAGATACCGCCTTCAATGAGCTTAAGAATTTGCTTACTCATGCGCCCGTGCTTGCTTGACCCAACTTTGACAAACCCTTTGAGACTCATTGCGATGCTAGCGGTAATGGCATAGGAGGTGTGTTAACGCAAGAGAAGCGCCCCATAGCTTACTTTAGTGAGAAACTTTCTAGAGCGCAACTCAATTACCCCATCTATGACAAAGAGCTTTACGCTTTAGTGCGAGTTTTGCATGAATGGGAACACTATCTTCGCCCTCATGACTTCATCATTCATACCGATCATGAAATGCTCGAGTATCTTAAGGGTCAAACCAAGTTGAATAGGCGTCATGCTAAATGGAATGAATTCATTGAGTCTTTTCCTTATGTCATCAAG
Source organism: Triticum dicoccoides (assembly GCF_002162155.2). NCBI lineage: Eukaryota > Viridiplantae > Streptophyta > Magnoliopsida > Poales > Poaceae > Triticum > Triticum dicoccoides. Next base: position 208,092,703 of record NC_041380.1, read on the forward strand.
TATGTCAAAGGTAAGGAAAATGTTGTGGCGGACGCTCTTTCCCGCATATGCATGCTTGTCACTCAACTTGAATTGGATGTTATCGGCTTTGAGCACATAAAAGACTTGTATGAGCATGCTCCTACTTTTGCTATTCCTTATGCCAAATGTTTGACGCATACATCTTTGGAACGCTATTACATCAAAGTTGGATATCTTATGAGAGCTAACAAGCTTTGCATCCCCGAGTCTTCTCTTCGTTTGTTGCTTTTGCAGGAATCTCATGGAGGAGGCTTAATGGGACATTTTGGATGCGACAAGACATTCTCATGCGGAGCATCCCAAGGTCATCCGCATGGACCTATCATCATCTCACCAAGTGCCTAGCAGACCCATGACACGAGCACGTGCAAGAGCTCTTGAAACCGAGGTGACATCTCTCCTCTCACATTTCCACTTCAATGCACATGAGACATGGCTACTACCTCATATGGACATATTGTGCATCCTCAGGTATCATGGAGAATCCAAGGAGCAAGGAGAAGAAGAAGAGGAAGATGGACTTGGAGATGGAGAAGAAGAAGAGCTGTGGAAGAAATCCCATCCACAGATGACCGATCGAGACCGGACATCCGACGCCTGATGCTCCAGCCGAACCCCAGCGAGCGGACATCCAGTCCAAACCAGACGACCAGTGCGCGTGCACCCGAGCCAAACGAGCGGACGTCTGACGCCTCCGGACGTCCAGCGACCGAACGACTGGCCCAACCTGGAAATCTGTCACTTCAGCACCCGAGCCAAAAAGAGCAGACGACCGGCACTTACCGGATGTCCGGACGCCCGTGAGCCACAAGACGACCAGCCCCCAGCGGACGTCCGGTACCTGGCTCCGTCTAGTTTTGGGATGAGGCCCATGTACCCCTTCACTTTGCCCCCCATTTGCACTAGGACTATAAATAGACCTCTCCCTCCACCTTGCTAGGTTAGCAAAGGATTTTGTGTGAGATCTTTGCTGATCCACTTGGATACCTTCTCCTCGGAGATTCGAGCCTCAACCGGAGAAGATCCCCCAAGAGGATTCAAGACCCCTTTTAGGGAATAACTCAAGACCTCCTCACGAAGAAGACCGGCTACCCTTGTATCATCCTTAGTTATCTGTGGATCGTGTATCTTTCCTTATGTACTCGAGGATATAGCACATGTTTGACTTATTCGTGTTGGTTTAGTGTTTCTCTTGTCTTTTTCCCTCGTTTCTCTCCTCGTGTTCTTCGTGTTATTCGCGGGATCCGCTCCTTTCATGAAAGATTGGCTGATTCGGGTTCCTACCCTACATCATCTTTGTATCAACAGCCTTGTTGATCACGATTTCGGAGCCTCCCTGTTGTGTTGCTAGCCTAGTTTTTGTTGATTTTGTGCCTAATTCGAAAATTCCCCACAAAAATAGCCCCAAAATGTTTTTGTGATTTGTTGGTGTGTTGAAATTTTGTTGGATTTGATCCGTGGATTTTCTTTGTTTTGAGTGGATCTATCTTTTCCCGCCTTTCCCTACCTTTTCCATCCACAAATCCGCTCGGATTCGGTGAATTTTGACCTCTCCATCACGAACACGTGCAGTTCATCCTGTGCCCGAGATTCGCCCAGGCACCGGACGTCCAACAGCCAGCGGACGTCCGACGACCGGACGACCGGCCCTGACCGGACATCCGACCAACACTGACGAAACTGAATTTTTTCTTTCAGTCTTGTCACCTCCACCGCCCCACATTTCCGCATACGCGCTCCTACCACCTATACACCATCACCACTTCCGCATACCACCACCATTGCTTACCTTTTTCGCACTCCGACACGTGTTGCCACTTTGAGCTTTGAGAATTTGAGTTGCGGTTCCATATCCTTTTGTGTTTCGGCTATCTTGGTACGGTTCGACATCAACATCACCATCACTCATCTTCTCCATGGACGCGTCATCAACAACAACCACCTTGACTACATCTTGGTATTCGTGCCACCATTTTGACACCATACCGTGAGCAAGAACGGTAACCTCACCTTGGTATTGGACATATCACTCTTGCCATTTCATTGATAGCCATCATAGCCTTACTCATTTGCGTTGCTTAGCCATCGAGACTAGCCATTGAGTATTGCCAGCAACGAGACTTGTGCACATTAGTGATCATACTTCCAATAGCATACATACATCATTGTTGCATATCTTGGTATCATCTTTTGTGTCACAAGGTTGTCATCGCATACACAATTGCTATCTTGGTTCGTCAAGCATTGCATGAGAAAAGAGCCCAAACATCAAAGAGCTAAACAAGCTTTTAAGAAAAAAGGAAAGATAAGCAAAGAGCTTTTAAGCAAGAACCATAGCATCATACAACATTAATATTGTCATACTAGATCATCTTGGATCATATCATAGAAACACCTTGCATAGATCATACTTGGGATAGAATTCGTTGCATTTTTGCTTAGTAGGTTGTCCACAAGTCTTTGTATCCGCCTATCGTGGAATCGTGCTAGCATCTCTCTAGTGTTGTGTAACAAGAGCATTTTTGTGGATTCCACATTTTGGCTCATCCTTGGTTGCCCAACCCCACTTATCTTTTTGCGTGTGTGTTTCCGTGTACATTACATTGCTTGGTCTACTTGTTGCATTGCAAACTTGCGAATCTTTTCCAACATTATTGAAGCTCACTTACAATTGCATCAAATTTTGTGCCACCATCCTAACCAAGCTCCACCATAAGCTTTTACTTGTGTAGGTGTGAGAAACCGACAAGAATTGGTATCAATTATGCTAGTTCCTTGTCCACATTGGAGTGACCATTGATCCACTTTCAACTTCGGTCAAGGTACATTTGGTATTCGTTCTTCCCTTTCTACCACTCACATTTTGTATCTTGGAATGATGGATAGGCCAAGTACTTCTACCAACCCACTCTTCATTAAGCACAACGACGACATGAACTCCTACGTCACCAACAACCACCTGTTTGGTGCACAACATGCTTTGCATCAAGAGCAACAAGAAATGAGTGAACGCATCGACAACATTGCCGCCGACTTGCGACTCTCCGAGCAACGTACAAGGGACTACTTTGAGCACAAGCTCGACGATCACAAGCAAGAGAATGACGCAAGAATGGACGAGATTCGCGCTTTGTTGCTCAACCGCTCTTCTTCCACTTCATCCTCTTCAAGGAGCCGTTCAAGTCGACACTCTGACTTCACCCTCTCCGGCTCAAGTACACCGACATTGAACACTCTTCGCCATGCCATGCGCAATGATCGTCAAGCAAGGCTAAATCCTCTACGCGACACCAACTCTCAAGAGACCTGACAACGTCAAACCCAAGAGGCTTTTGCACTAGCACAAGAAAGGCAACAACAAAGCCAACATGAAGAGGAAGAGCGAGCGCGTCTACACCAAGATGCACAAGATGCCGAGGTACAACGCCAAGAACAACAACTCCATGAAACTCAAGCACTTGCGGCGCAACAAGCCCTCCAAGATTCAAGTCGAGTCGTAGCCAACCGAGGCTGACAAACTCGTGAACATGAAGAAGCACTCTGTGAAGAAGCTCACGAACAAAGAGTTCAAGCTCGCATGCATCGTCAAGTTGCTCAAGATCCTCCTTGAGCTCGACAAGCCCCTCCACAAGCTCGCTAAGAACATCAAGTTCATCAAGAGCCTGAAGACAATGGAATCATCCACGCCATGAGCAACATGAGGTTCACAACCCTCCTCACCAAGAGCAAAACGAGCTTGACAATCATCAACAACAAGGACGTCATCATCCCCGACCCCAACACACTGAAGAGCAACGCGACGACAAGCTCAAGTTCACCATGCCCAAGTTCAACGGAAGCAACGATCCCGAAGAGTACCTTTCATGGGCATCGAAGGTCAACAAAATAGTCCGTTTGCACAACTTTGAAGAAGAGAAATAGATCGCAGTGGCATCCCTTGAGTTCCAAGACTATGTCCTCATTTGGTGGGAACAAGTTATCGAGCGCCGAGAGGCAAGAGGTGAACCACTCATCACTACTTGGGCGCAAATGAAGGATGTCATGAGACCACACTTTGTGCCTACCTACTACAACCGCGACCTCTTCAAGAAACTCCAACTACTCAAGCAAGGAACCAAGAGTGTTGAAGAGTACTACAAGGAGATGGAGATTTCCATGATAATAGCCAATGTTATGGAAGATAATGAGCAAACAATGTCACGTTTATTGAATGGACTCAACCATCCTATCAAGAAGATCGCCGACTTTGCACCATACTCGAATCTCATCGAGCTAGTGCATCAAGCTACCAAAGCAGAATGTCAAGTGCAAGATGATTACAAGTATGCGAAGTTCTCATCCAAGTCATATGGCTTCTCCAACACCCAAGCTTCAACGACTCCAACACCGTCTTCGAAGCCTTCTACAAGCAACGTCGACAAGTTGAGTCACAAGAAAGCTTTGTCAACTCCAAGTCATCCTCCTACTACAAGCAACTTCAAGACGAGAGCTTCATTGTCATCAACCCCCACCGATGAGACCGTCAAGACAAGTTCCTTCAATTTCTTCACATGCATACCATGAGTCCTATGAGTGCACCAACAAGCATACCATGATCCTCAACAACGATGGCACTTATGACTCAATGAGTGAAGGAGAAATGGACGCCCTTGAGCAAGTCGCCATGCACCGGCAAGTGAATGATGAAGAAGAACAAGTATTTTGCGATGAAGATTCAAGTCCCATTCTTGTTGTCTCCAAGGTCTTGACTCTCCAACATCACCAAGAAGAAGACCAACGATGCAACATATTCCACACCAAGGCAGGCATCAATGGAAGATCCATCAAGATCATCATCAATGGAGGGAGTTGTCATAATCTCCTAAGTGAAGAACTTTGCTCCAAGATCCAATTGCCCAAGACGAAGCACCCACATCCTTACAAAGTCCAATGTCTTAGCGACTCCGGCACTATCCAAGTCGAGCATCGAGTACAAGTCTCCTTCAAAATTGGCGCTTATGAGGACACCTTGGAGTGTGATGTCGTTCCAATGACCGTTTACCACCTTCTCCTTGGACGCCCATGGCAATTTGATAGAGGAGTCATCCACAATGGCTGAACGAACCACTACATCTTCAAGATGAAGGGCAAGGAATACGTACTTTGTCCCATGTCCCCAAGCCAAGTTGTCGCCGACAAGCAAGCCACCCATCATGGAGATAATAGTGAGAGAGCGAGCCACCAAAAAGAGAGTGAGCGCCACAAGCCCAAATCAAGCACCTCCACGATGAGCGAAAAGAACAACTTAGTCCTATTTGCCACAAAAAGTGAGATAAGAGGAGTCTATGAGAACCCATCTAGTGTCCTACACTACGTCCTTTTGTGCAAGGACAATGAACCACAAACTAACACCTCTCACACTCTTCCTCTAATGTTGTCTTCTCTTTTGCAGGAATTTCACGATGTTTTCCGCGACGAGCTACCTCCCGGACTACCTCCACTACGAGGCATCGAGAACCGCTTCGATCTCATCCCCGGAGCACCTCTTCCGAACAAAGCTCCCTACCGTGTCAACCCCGAAGAAACCAAAGAAATACAAAGGAAAGTAAAGCATCTCATAGACCATGGACATGTGCGTGATAGTTTGAGACCTTGTGTCGTCCCGGTCATTCTTGTGCCAAAACGAGACAGTAGCTTTTGCATCTGCTCCAATTGTAGACCTATCAATGCTATCACCGTTCGTTATAGGTATCCCATTCCACGCCTTGCTGATATTCTTGATGAACTTAGTGGTGCCACTATCTTTTAAAGAATTGATCTTAAGAGCGGTTACTATCAAATCCGCATACAATAGGGTGATGAATGGAAAACCGCTTTCAAAACCAAGTTTGGCTTGTATGAGTGGTTAGTCATGCCTATGGGTCTATCTGAAGCACCGGGTACTTTTATGCGTCTTATGAATCATGTCTTTCGCCCTTACATTGGTGTGTTTGTTGTGGTCTACTTTGATGATATCCTTGTCTATAGCAAATCACTTAAATATCATGTCACCCATGCTCAAACTGTTTTGCAAACTCTTCGAAACGAGCATATCTTTGCTAACATGGAAAAGTGCCTTTTCGGTGTCGATAAGCTCGTTTTCTTGGGTTTTGTTGTTTCTTCTAAGGCTGTTCATGTTGATGAGTCCAAGATCAATGCTATTAAGACTTGGCCACAACCAACCAACTTGCAACAAGTGCGTAGCTTTCTTGGCCTTGCGGGTTTCTATCGTCGCTTTGTGAAAGATTTTAGCACTATTGCGTCTCCTTTGCATTCTTTGAGCAAGAAGAATGCGCCTTTTGTTTGGGGACCATCCCAAGATACCGCTTTCCATGAGCTTAAGAATTTGCTTACTCATGCTCCCATGCTTTCTATCACACCCTAGCTAGTCATGCATTAGAGTGTTGCATCATGTTTACTCTTTCATCAGAAACTTGAAATGGGGATCTGTGAAACCCTCAGAATCATTTCTGAAAATGATCCAAATAAAATTTTCTCCAAAAAGGTCCAAGAAAATGCTCATGTTGCTCTCTGAAAATATAGGACAGAGATAAAAATCAAACCAATATTTTTAAGAGCTCATAGGTATTTATTTTGGGCATTTGGAATTAATGCATAAATATTTGCATTGGAAATATATTAGTTATATATATTAATATATGTCCAAATATTATGCCAATTATAAAGGAGCTCTGGAATAATATATCTAGCTCCTGCAAAAATTGGCATAAGGTAAATAAATGATTTAATATATTATTTAAATCAAAACAAATGTCAGAAAATTAAAAAAACAGAAATAAATAAAAGGGAGAAGCTTACCTGGGCTCCTCCCTGTGCAGCCCAGCCAGCTGGCCGGCCCAGCCATCAGGCGGCCCAGCCCGCCTCCCTCCTCTGTCGTCTTCGTCCTCGACAGAGGGAGGGGAGTGTGGCCGGCGCGCGCGCGCGCGCCACCGCGCCACGCCACCTGCTCGCCTGCCTGCCTGCCCTCCCCTCCTCGTCTCGATGCCCCGGACGACGCCACGCCCTCTCCCCTGCTCTCTCTCACTCTCCCTCGGTTCTTCCCTCCTCTCCCTCGCTCTCTCTCTCACGGCCGAACACCACCATCGCCGCCGTTCGCCATAGCAGCCGTCTCCGGCCACCCCTCGCCCCTCCGTTGAGCTCAGGAGCTCCGCCTCGACCCCCTCTTCCTCCCCACCAAGCCAAGCCCCTCGGGAAGCCCTGCATCGCCGCCCACGTCGCCGTTCCCCTCCTCGGCCACCGAAGATCGTCGCCGTCGAATCGGGAGCTACCGGACGTCCCCGAGCCCGCTAACCATCCCTGCAGCTCCGCGGTGAGCCACTGACCCGATTCCCCCTTGCCCCGTCATCCCTAGCATCCCGTAGCTGCCGCCCCCTTGAGCTCCGAAGCTCACCGCCGCCGTGCCTCGTCGCCGTCGTGGCCACAGTCACCGTAGCGCCCAACCGAGCACACCCACGTCCTCACCGCACCGCGTAGAAGCCGTAGGTGCCAACCCCGCATCTCCGCAGCCGTTGTAGCCTCGACCCCGAGCTCAACCGAGCTCCGGCAGCCGCCACGGTCGTCGCCGTCGTCGGTACCGGCCACCACAGGCACGGCCACCACCACCGTTCGACGCGCGGGAGCAAGGGCTCTCCAACGAGCCCAAGCACGGCCTCGCCCGTGCCCTGTAGCGCGTTTCCGCATCGCGCCGCCGTCTCGGGCCCCGCCGGCGTCATGTCGCCGATGGGATTGACCTGTTTGACCTGGGGTTTGACCCCCCCCGGGTCACTGACGCGTGGGCCCCGTCGGCCAGGTGGTCAGATTAGTGCTAATCACCGCTTAATTAACCCCCCCTGACACTGACAGTGGGCCCCAGCGCCACTAACCCCTAATTAGGAATAAATTAACCCTGTTAAACCCCCCCCCCTGTCACTGACGTGTGGACCCCACACGTCAGGTTTGACCTCAGCCAGCCACAGTTGACCACTGACGTCATGCTGACGTCATGCTGGCGCAATATATATATTTCTGGATTTAATTTAAATCAGGAAATTCCAGAATATTATTTAAACTTCAAAAATTCATAACTTTTATTCTGTAACTCCAAATTAGACAAATTATATATGAAAAATGATCAGAAAAATCCAATCTATCCATCTGTACTATTTTCATGCATGATCAAACAAGTTAAAGTGATGTTTTAAGCAGAACAAGGAAAAGCACTTTAAAAGGCCATGTTTGAGTTTGAAATTTGAATCTTTGATTCAAATTTGTTCAAACCCTTCTGGTTTTAGTTGCATTATCCCAACACACTCATATTGCCATGTTTCATGCATGCATCATATTGTTGCACATTGTTTGGTGATGGTTGTGTATCGATGTCCTTTGCGACAGGTTCTGCCTCCGAGGAGTACCGTGATTACCCTAACGAAGAACCGTATCAGTGCATCGAACCATCAGGCAAGCAACCAACCATTTGATCATATCGATACAATCCCATGTTCTCGCTCCTGCTCTCTTTTACTGCATTAAGACAACGCGTTTCAAACTGCTGTGTGCTATGGTAGTTGAACCCATTTCCTCTGCATGACCTGTCATTGCCACAGTAACTAGATGAAACCCATTAGCATGTGTAGGAGTTGGTTGAGCCATATGTATGTGTTGTTCCTACCTTGCTATGCCTGCTATGCTTAGAGTCGTGTCAGGTCTGGTTCATCTGGGTGATGGGCTAGAGTGAAATGATTACGTCGGTAACGAGAGTGGTGTGGTGAACACGATTTGGTAAAGGTATCGATGAGAGGCCATGTAGGAGTACATGGTGGGTTGTTTCATTGAAGCCGACCTTAAGCACTGAGATCTGTATGTGTGATTTAAGAATCAGCTACTACCATGCATTGGGCCCGAAACCAATGGACCCTCTCGGCTTCTTATTCACCCTAGTTCTCCGTCCAGGAGTTGCAAGTAGTTTCTGGTGTTTGTAGTCTACTGGAGGCCGTGGACAGCGCTGACCGTAGGGGTGGGCTGTGATGCGGTAGGTACGTGGCACGGTGTACCGAATACCCGTTAGGTATCTCGGGAACCCTGTTCACATCGTTCGGGGCCGTATGGGAAACCTCGGCCGGACTCCCTGCGGATGGAACCTGAATAGGCGATAAACCTGGACTGGAGGCTTAGGTGGTTAGGTAGGTCGTGGCCGACACCCACGTTGGGCTTCCGCTTGAAGGCTGCCGAGTACATGTCGTGTAAACGACGGTAAGTGGTGAGAGCGTGTATGAAGAAGTACACCCCTGCAGGGTTAACATGATCTATTCGAATAGCCGCGTCCGCGGTAAAGGACTACTTGGTTGCCTATACAGTTCATAGACAAGTAAATGGAAACTACTAAAAGCCTCAAGATAAGTGTGAGTGCCGAGGATGGCTCTTCCGTAGGGAGATGGAGGTGGATCCTCGGTAGTGTATTGAAGTGGTGAGTAGTGGACTCGTGTGCGCAAAACCATTTCAAGTTGGAGTATCGTAGGATAGTCTAGCCAAGAATCAAAGCTGGCTTGCTGCAATAACTCCACCAACCCTTCTTGATACTATGCATGTATGTAGGATCTGATGTAAGTCTTGCTGAGTACCTTTGTACTCATGTTGCTATAATTTACATTTTTACAGAAGACGCTGCAACCCCTTCTGATGGGTTCTATGTAGACGTTGACATCAACGAGTAAGCTAAAGGCCCAGGTGGTGACCCTGAGCTTGTGAAGGACCACGTAGTATAGCTAGGCTTTCCAAGCCTCTTTTATTTTACTAGTTGTCTGTACTCAGACAAGTTACTTCCGCTGCTGGTTTGTATGACTGTATGACTTGAATGCTGGGTCGTGTGACCCGTACCTTGTGTATGTTATGTATGGCTCTCTAAGCCTTAAATAAAGTACTTGTGTCGTAGAGTCATGTTGTGATGCTTCGTTGTATTTGCACATATCGAGCATATTGTGTGTATGATTGAAATGCTTGGTATGTGTGGGATCTGACTATCTAGTCGTTTATCTTTAGTAGCCTCTCTTACCGGGAAATGTCTCCTAGTGTTACCGCTGAGCCATGGTAGCTTGCTACTGCTCTGGAACACTTAGGCTGGCCGGCATGTGTCCTTCTTCGTTCCTGTGTCTGTCCCTTCAGGGAAATGTCACGCTTTGAGTACCGGAGTCCTGTTAGCCCGCTACAGCCCGGTTTACCGGAGTCCTGCTAGCCCAGTGCTACAGCCCGGACCCACTTGCTGATGACCGACTCGTTCGAAGCTGGGTCATGGATGCCTGTCCCTGTAAGTCTGTGCCACTTTGGGTTTACGACTAGTCATGTCAGCCCGGGCTCCTTATCATATGGATGCTAGCGACACTATCATATACGTGAGCCAAAAGGCGCAAACGGTCCCGGGCAAAGGTAAGGCGACACCCGTGGGGATACCGTGCGTGAGGCCGCAAAGTGATATGAGGTGTTACCGGCTAGATCGATGTGACATCGAGTCGGGGTCCTGACAGCGTTGGCATCAGAGCCGGACTGTCTGTAGGTTCTCCAAGCCAAACTGGTCGATGTTGAGTCTAGAAATTCTTTAGTTATATGTAGGGGAATTGTTTGTGGGTTGGAACGTAAGGCTCTTTTTACTCCTTTATCTTATGACATTCTGATCTGAGTCAGTCCATTCTTCCACCGGGGGTTAAGGAATTAGGATCTATTCTCTCTATCAGGATCACGTGTTACTAATCAGTAGTACCTTATAGGTATGATGGATACAAGCCTAGTTCAGTTCTTCTACCATATTATGTTGCTAGGATGGACTCGGAATTTGATATGATGATGTTGAGTGTGTGTGAAATCCTTTGTCAAATGTCTCAAAATCCTTCTTGAGCATTTACAGCTGTTATGCTGCCGAAATTTTGCTAGAAATTCTAATGCCTTTGCATTATGATTGTGCTCTCAGATGGCCACTCGCGACCTCAATCAAGTGGTTCGCCTGACTCGATGCCTAGATGTACCCGGCCATACTGCCAAGTTGGTCAGGGTAATGACTGAGGCTAGATACCGCTGGTATCCTGAGTACACGGTCGAAGAGCAATTTCGGGACTTCAATCAAAGCCAGTATCTCTGCACTGTCAGGATATTTCCATCTTATCCTGGATCCACCGAGCCCCTTCACTGCTCCTATGGACTCGGGGTTACTATTGAGATGGCTGTGCAGGACGCCGCCTACTCTATGATGACCATTATGCGAGTCAGATCTGGTCTATTTCGGGACTCTGATTTCCGGTATATGCCAGGATCACTTCCGGGAGCACAAGGGTATCTCCAGGCTATCTATGCTGACCCCACCCAGGAGGATTCACGGACTCGTACCACTGCTGAGATGCTCGAGGATAAGGACCGTGAAAATCGGGCCTTGAGGTTAGAGCTCTTCAATACCCGTGCTGACCACTGGGCCACTTTGACTCGGTTCGCACCGGCGGTGCAAGCTGGATATTCGGATATGCGCGATCTCTATCCTGTGAGATCTGCTCTGCCAGACGTGATGGGTTGGCGTGATGTAGGAGGCATCACCCCACCTCGCGGTCCCCGCAGGCCACCGTCTGTTGGTCCAAGACCTCATCCTAGTCCCTATGGTCCACAAGCTCCGCGAGATCGTCTGTTTCCGGATGATCATGTTGAGCTTCCAGGCTATGGAGGTGACTTCTACGAGGACTACTACGGATCGGTCTGAGTTAGTGGTAGTATCACTAGTTCGCACTAGCTGTGTCGTCTATCGCCCCGCGTGACTCGTGGGATATGACCTAGTTTGTACTCTTTCCGGAGGAGTAGAAAAATAATGTATAGGAGCTTGGAATGCCTCCGATGAGATGTAATCCTCTTTTCACCGTAATAGTACTTTGTTTGGTCTTGTACTAAACCTTGTATGGTGTGTATGACGATGGAATAAAGAAGCAGTTTCTGTATTTACCATGTCATACGGATGATCATCTTGCATTTCGAGTTATACCTTACATTTTATATCCTATGTCGGAATTTTATCATCCTGACTAAATCATTGTCTTGTTTACCTAGGATGGTCAACATGCGCGCTAACCCTGCTCCTCAAGAGCAGGCCGAAGGCAGTGAAGTCAGGGATGCAAATCTGCCTCATCCTCCTTCCCTAGCCGAGGTTATGATGGAAGCTGAGAGAAACAAGCGGGAGACCAACCGTTTGTTGGAGCGTATTGAACAGAACACAACACACCATCAGAGGACTAACGTGGTGTCACTCAGTGATTTTATCAAATTACATCCACCCACGTTCCACCACTCCGTCGAGCCTCTCGACGCTGATGACTGGCTTCGCAGTATCGCTCACAAACTGCGTTCCGCGCTGGTAGCGGAGGCTGACAAGGTCACCTTTGCTGCATATCATCTTGAAGGCCCCGCCAGTCTATGGTGGGAGAATTATGGAGCTATGCGCCCAGCGGGCCATGTCACTACTTGGGCTGAATTCAGCGAGGCTTTCCGTGAACATCACATTCCGGAGGGTCTCATGGATCGTAAACGTGAGGAATTTTGCAGTTTCACCCAAGGCCGACTTTCTGTGGATGTTTACAGCCGGGAGTTTGGTAACCTCGCACGATATGCAACTGAGGAAGTGTCTACTGATGCCAAGAAGCAAGCAAGGTTCCGTAAGGGACTTAGTCCTGAGCTTCGCCGCGACCTCCGTTTGCATGAGTGCACATCTTTTCAGAAACTTGTTAACAAGGCCATCAGTGCTGAAACTGGTCAGACTGATTATGACGCAACACGCAAGCATGGCCGTGACATGGGTTCCTCATCCGGTGCTGGTCCTCAGAAGCGCCGCGTGTGGGTGCCCAACACCGCCCTGCCACCCAGGTTCACACCGAGGCCATCTTTCCAGGCGCCTCGCCCTGTTCAACAGTCTGCTCCAGCCAAGCCCTATGGGGGTCCAACCAACAATGCTCCTCCATGTACCAGTTCCGTGACTTGTTTCAAGTGTGGGGAATCTGGTCACTATATGCGTGAGTGTCCCCAGACCAACCCCAATCAGTCTGCTAAAGCTGTTGGCTGTGGCAAGCCGACAGGAAAAATATTCCACGCCAAGCCGGTCACCGCTTCACGTGGCCATGTCAACTGTATCTCTGCCGAAGAAGCTCAAGAGGATCCCAACGTCGTTCTCGGTACGCTTCTTGTTAATTGCCACCCGGCATCTGTTCTTTTCGATACAGGAGCCTCTCATTCTTTTATATCTGAAAATTATGCTCGTTTGCATAACATCGCATTCGGTGATATGCCAACCTCTATGGTAATTCAAACTCCGGGATCCAAATGGCAAACTTCTAGAGTAAGCCATGGAAATGAAATCCAAGTCGACAGACTTGTTTTCCTCGCGTCTTTGATAGCCCTTAAATCTTCAGATATTAATATCATTCTGGGTATGGATTGGATGTCAGCTCATCATGCCCAAATTGATTGCTTCTCTAGGACTATTCAACTCACCCATCCTTCGGGGAAGATAGTCAATGTCTTGACCCGAATAGCCAAGCGACAATTATATTCTCTTAACGCTAGCCCTTTACCAGACCTTGAGGACATTCCGATAGTCCGTGACTTCCCGGATGTCTTTCCAGAGGAATTGCCAGGTATTCCACCTGACAGGGATGTCGAGTTCGTAATAGACCTCATCCCCGGAACCGTTCCGATTGCTAGAAGACCTTATAAGATGGCACCACTAGAACTAGCCGAGCTTAAGAAACAACTCGATGAGTCCTTGAAAAAGGGTTTCATCCGCCCTAGTTCATCTCCGTGGGCTTGCCCCGTTCTATTCGTCAAGAAGAAGGATGGTACGGACCGGATGGTTGTAGATTACCGACCTGTCAACTTGGTCACAATCAAGAACAAATATCCGCTTCCCAGGATCAACGACCTGTATGATCAGCTCGCTGGATCCTCAGTCTTCTCCAAGATGGATTTGAGGTTGGGCTACCATCAAATCAAAATCAGAAACGGGGACATTCCTAAGACGGCCTTTGTTACTCGTTATGGCCAATACGAGTACACCGTCATGTCCTTCGGTTTAACCAACGCTCCAGCCACCTTTTCTCGGTTAATGAACTCAATCTTCATGGAGTATTTGGATAAATTCGTCGTGGTTTACCTCGATGATATACTCATCTACTCCAAGAACGAGGAAGAACATGCCGAACATCTAAGGCTAGTGTTGAAGAAACTTTGAGAGCATCGCCTTTATGCCAAATTTTCTAAATGTGAATTCTGGTTATCAGAAGTGACCTATCTGGGTCATGTAATATCTGGTAAAGGTATTGCTGTTAACCCTGAGCGAGTTCAAGCCGTCCTTAATTGGACTCCACCTGAATCGGTCAAGCAAGTTCGGAGTTTTCTGGGCTTAGCGAGCTATTGTCGTCGCTTTGTCGAGAACTTCTCCAAAGTTGCTAAACCTCTAACCGAACTCCTCAAGAAAGATAAGAAGTTCGAGTGGACTCCACAATGTGAGCACAGTTTTCAGGAACTGAAAAGACGCCTGACCTCTGCTCCCGTACTGGTACCGCCAGACTTCTCCAAGGACTTTGTTATCTACTGCGACGCCTCGCGACAAGGACTAGGTTGCATTCTCATGCAAGATCGACACGTAATTGCCTACGCTTCACGGCAATTGCACCCACATGAGGAGAATTATCCTACTCATGATCTAGAGCTTGCAGCCGTAGTCTATGCACTTAAGACCTGGCGACATTACCTCCTCGGTAATCGTTGTGAAATATTCACTGATCACCAAAGTCTGAAGTACATCTTCACCCAACCGGATTTGAATCTCAGGCAAAGACGTTGGGTCGAGTTGATCACAGATTTCGACTTAGGAATAACCTACACCCCAGGGAAAGCCAACGTCATGGCTGATGCGCTAAGTCGTAAATCTTATTGTAACAATCTGATGTTACAACAAAGTCAACCGCTTCTCCATGAGGAATTTCGGAAGCTTAACCTTCACATTGTTCCTCAAGGATTTCTTTCCACCTTGGTGGCGAAACCTACTCTTACGGATCAAATCATTGCTGCCCAGAAGCGAGATAAGGGAATAGCTAAGATCAAGGAGAACATTGCTAGCGGAGGTGCTAGTTGTTTCTCCACAAATGATCATGGTGTTGTGTACTTTGAGAACCGTCTAGTGGTTCCCAAGAACCAGCATCTACGGCAGTTGATCCTTAAGGAGGCTCACCATTCATCCCGGTAGTACTAAGATGTATCAGGACCTACGCCAGAGGTTCTGGTGGACTAGGATGAAGAGAGAAATTGCTCAGTATATTGCAAATTGCGACGTCTGTCGTCGTGTAAAAGCAGAGCACCAACGGCCTGCTGGCACCCTTCAACCCTTAGCTATTCCTGAATGGAAATGGGATAAAATTGGTATGGATTTCATTACCGGTTTTCCCAGGACCAAGAGAGGGAATAATGCTATTTTCGTCGTGGTCGATCGTCTTTCCAAAGTAGCCCATTTTCTACCTGTTCGAGAGAGTATAACCGCTAGTCAGCTGGCAGACTTATACATCTCCCGAATAGTGTCCCTTCATGGTGTTCCTTTGGAAATTAACTCGGATCGAGGAAGTCTTTTCACCTCTCGATTTTGGGAAAGTTTCCAAAATGCTATGGGAACTCGTCTCTCCTTTAGCACCGCCTTCCACCCTCAGTCAAGTGGTCAAGTGGAACGCGTCAACCAAATTCTAGAAGACATGCTTCGAGCCTCTGTTATCTCATTCGGAATGGACTGGGAGAAGTGCCTTCCATTTGCCGAATTCGCTTACAACAACAGCTATCAATCTAGCTTGGGTAAAGCCCCTTTTGAAGTTCTCTATGGACGACGGTGTCGAACACCCCTTAACTGGTCAGAGACCGGGGAAAGACAATTCTTTGGCCCAGATATGATTCAGGAAGCAGAAGAACAAGTTCGTATCGTTCGTGAAAAGTTGAAAACAGCCCAATCTCGTCAAAAGAGTCAATATGACCGAAAACATAAGGCTATGACTTTCGAGGTTGACGAGAAGGCTTATCTTCGGGTCACCCCTCTGAAGGGAACCCATCGTTTCGGTATCAAAGGCAAATTGGCTCCTCGTTACATTGGACCTTTTCGCATTCTCGCCAAACGAGGAGAAGTTGCCTACCAGTTGGAACTACCTCCGCACCTCTCCAGAGTCCATGATGTCTTCCACGTTTCTCAACTCAGGCGTTGCTTCTCGGATCCTATCCGTGAAGTGGACCACGAAACGCTTGATCTCCAAGATAATCTTACATATCGAGAGTACCCCATTCGTATCCTCGATCAGGCCGAACGTACCACCCGACGTCATAATATCAAGTTTCTCAAAGTTCAATGGTCGCACCATTCTGAGGATGAAGCAACCTGGGAAAGGGAGGATCGTCTTCGACTTGAGTATCCCGCCTTCTTCCCGGAGGAACCCAAATCTCGGGATGAGATTCTTTTGAGTGGGGGTGAGTTGTCACACCCTAGCTAGTCATGCATTACAGTGTTGCATCATGTTTACTCTTTCATCAGAAACTTGAAATGGGGATCTGTGAAACCCTCAGAATCATTTCTGAAAATGATCCAAATAAAAATTTCTCCAAAAAGGTCCAAGAAAATGCTCATGTTACTCTCTGAAAATATTGGACAGAGATAAAAATCAAACCAATATTTTTAAGAGCTCATAGGTATTTATTTTGGGCATTTGGAATTAATGCATAAATATTTGCATTGGAAATATATTAGTTATATATATTAATATATGTCCAAATATTATGCCAATTATAAAGGAGCTCTGGAATAATATATCTAGCTCCTGCAAAAATTGGCATAAGGTAAATAAATGATTTAATATATTATTTAAATCAAAACAAATGTCAGAAAATGAAAAAAACAGAAGTAAATAAAAGGGAGAAGCTTACCTGGGCTCCTCCCTGTGCAGCCCAGCCAGCTGGCCGGCCCAGCCAGCAGGCGGCCCAGCCCGCCTCCCTCCTCTGTCGTCTTCGTCCTCGACAGAGGGAGGGGAGTGTGGCCGGCGCGCGCGCGCGCCACCGCGCCACGCCACCTGCTCGCCTGCCTGCCTGCCCTCCCTTCCTCGTCTCGATGCCTCGGACGACGCCACGCCCTCTCCCCTGCTCTCTCTCACTCTCCCTCGGTTCTTCCCTCCTCTCCCTCGCTCTCTCTCTGACGGCCGAACACCACCATCGCCACCGTTCGCCATAGCAGCCGTCTCCGGCCACCCCTCGCCCCTCCGTTGAGCTCAGGAGCTCCGCCTCGACCCCCTCTTCCTCCCCACCAAGCCAAGCCCCTCGGGAAGCCCTGCATCGCCGCCCATGTCGCCGTTCCCCTCCTCGGCCACCGGAGATCGTCGCCGTCGAATCGGGAGCTACCGGACGTCCCCGAGCCCACTAACCATCCCTGCAGCTCCGCGGTGAGCCACTGACCCGATTCCCCCTTGCCCCGTCGTCCCTAGCATCCCGTAGCTGCCGCCCCCTTGAGCTCCGAAGCTCGCCGCCGCCGTGCCTCGTCGCCGTCATGGCCACAGTCATCGTAGCGCCCAACCGAGCACACCCACGTCCTCACCGCACCGCGTAGAAGCCGTAGGTGCCAACCCCGCATCTCCGCAGCCGTTGTAGCCTCGACCCCGAGCTCAACCGAGCTTCGGCAGCCGCCACGGTCGTCGCCGTTGTCGGTACCGGCCACCACAGGCACGGCCACCACCACCGTTTGACGCGCGGGAGCAAGGGCTCTCCAACGAGCCCAAGCACGGCCTCGCCCGTGCCCTGTAGCGCGTTTCCGCATCGCGCCGCCGTCTCGGGCCCCGCCGGCGTCATGTCGCCGGTGGGATTGACCTGTTTGACCTGGGGTTTGACCCCCCCAGGGTCACTGACGTGTGGGCCCCGTTGGCCAGGTGGTCAGATTAGTGCTAATCACCGCTTAATTAACCCCCCCTGACACTGACAGTGGGCCCCAGCGCCACTAACCCTTAATTAGGAATAAATTAACCCTGTTAAACCCCCCCTGTCACTGACGTGTGGACCCCACACGTCAGGTTTGACCTCAGCCAGCCACAGTTGACCACTGACGTCATGCTGACGTCATGCTGGCGCAATATATATATTTCTGGATTTAATTTAAATCAGGAAATTCCAGAATATTATTTAAACTTCAAAAATTCATAACTTTTATTCTGTAACTCCAAATTAGACAAATTATATATGAAAAATGATCAGAAAAATCCAATCTATCCATCTGTACTATTTTCATGCATGATCAAACAAGTTAAAGTGATGTTTTAAGCAGAACAAGGAAAAGCACTTTAAAAGGCCATGTTTGAGTTTGAAATTTGAATCTTTGATTCAAATTTGTTCAAACCCTTCTGGTTTTAGTTGCATTAGCCCAACACACTCATATTGCCATGTTTCATGCATGCATCATATTGTTGCACATTGTTTGGTGATGGTTGTGTATCGATGTCCTTTGCGACAGGTTCTGCCTCCGAGGAGTACCGTGATTACCCTAACGAAGAACCGTATCAGTGCATCGAACCATCAGGCAAGCAACCAACCATTGGATCATATCGATACAATCCCATGTTCTCGCTCCTGCTCTCTTTTACTGCATTAAGACAACGCGTTTCAAACTGTTGTGTGCTACGGTAGTTGAACCCATTTCCTCTGCATGACCTGTCATTGCCACAGTAACTAGATGAAACCCATTAGCATGTGTAGGAGTTGATTGAGCCATATGTATGTGTTGTTCCTACCTTGCTATGCCTGCTATGCTTAGAGTCGTGTCAGGTCTGGTTCATCTGGGTGATGGGCTAGAGTGAAATGATTACGTCGGTAACGAGAGTGGTGTGGTGAACACGATTTGGTAAAGGTATCGATGAGAGGCCATGTAGGAGTACATGGTGGGTTGTTTCATTGAAGCCGACCTTAAGCACTGAGATCTGTATGTGTGATTTAAGAATCAGCTACTACCATGCATTGGGCCCGAAACCAATGGACCCTCTCGGCTTCTTATTCACCCTAGTTCTCCGTCCAGGAGTTGCAAGTAGTTTCTGGTGTTTGTAGTCTACTGGAGGCCGTGGACAGCGCTGACCGTAGGGGTGGGCTGTGATGCGGTAGGTACGTGGCACGGTGTACCGAATACCCGTTAGGTATCTCGGGAACCCTGTTCACATCGTTCGGGGCCGTATGGGAAACCTCGGCCGGACTCCCTGCGGATGGAACCTGAATAGGCGATAAACCTGGACTGGAGGCTTAGGTGGTTAGGTAGGTCGTGGCCGACACCCACGTTGGGCTTCCGCTTGAAGGCTGCCGAGTACATGTCGTGTAAACGATGGTAAGTGGTGAGAGCGTGTATGAAGAAGTACACCCCTGCAGGGTTAACATGATCTATTCGAATAGCCGCGTCCGCGGTAAAGGACTACTTGGTTGCCTATACAGTTCATAGACAAGTAAATGGAAACTACTAAAAGCCTCAAGATAAGTGTGAGTGCCGAGGATGGCTCTTCCGTAGGGAGACGGAGGTGGATCCTCGGTAGTGTATTGAAGTGGTGAGTAGTGGACTCGTGTGCGCAAAACCATTTCAAGTTGGAGTATCGTAGGATAGTCTAGCCAAGAATCAAAGCTGGCTTGCTGCAATAACTCCACCAACCCTTCTTGATACTATGCATGTATGTAGGATCTGATGTAAGTCTTGCTGAGTACCTTTGTACTCATGTTGCTATAATTTACATTTTTACAGAAGACGCTGCAACCCCTTCTGATGGGTTCTATGTAGACGTTGACATCAACGAGTAAGCTAAAGGCCCAGGTGGTGACCCTGAGCTTGTGAAGGACCACGTAGTATAGCTAGGCTTTCCAAGCCTCTTTTATTTTACTAGTTGTCTGTACTCAGACAAGTTACTTCCGCTGCTGGTTTGTATGACTGTATGACTTGAATGCTGGGTCGTGTGACCCGTACCTTGTGTATGTTATGTATGGCTCTCTGAGCCTTAAATAAAGTACTTGTGTCGTAGAGTCATGTTGTGATGCTTCGTTGTATTTGCACATATCGAGCATATTGTGTGTATGATTGAAATGCTTGGTATGTGTGGGATCTGACTATCTAATCGTTTATCTTTAGTAGCCTCTCTTACCGGGAAATGTCTCCTAGTGTTACCGCTGAGCCATGGTAGCTTGCTACTGCTCTGGAACACTTAGGCTGGCCGGCATGTGTCCTTCTTCGTTCCTGTGTCTGTCCCTTCGGGGAAATGTCACGCTTTGAGTACCGGAGTCCTGTTAGCCCGCTACAGCCCGGTTTACCGGAGTCCTGCTAGCCCAGTGCTACAGCCCGGACCCACTTGCTGATGACCGACACGTTCGAAGCTGGGTCATGGATGCCTGTCCCTGTAAGTCTGTGCCACTTTTGGTTTACGACTAGTCATGTCAGCCCGGGCTCCTTATCATATGGATGCTAGCGACACTATCATATACGTGAGCCAAAAGGCGCAAACGGTCCCGGGCAAAGGTAAGGCGACACCCGTGGGGATACCGTCCGTGAGGCCGCAAAGTGATATGAGGTGTTACCGGCTAGATCGATGTGACATCGAGTCGGGGTCCTGACACTTTCTTTACCCAACTTTGACAAACCCTTTGAGTTTCATTGCGATGCTAGCGGTAATGGCATAGGAGGTGTGTTAATGCAAGAGAAGCGCCCCATAGCTTACTTTAATGAGAAATTTCCGGAGTGCAACTCAATTACCCTATCTATGACAAAGAGCTATATGCTTTAGTCCATGTTTTGCATGAATGGGAACACTATCTTCGCCCTCATGAATTCATTTATTCATACCGATCATGAAACGCTCAAGTATCTTAAGGGTAAACCAAGTTGAACAAGCGTCATGCTAAATGGAGGGAATTTATTGAGTTTTTTGCTTATGTCATCAAGTACATTAAACGTAAGGAATGCCCATTCCCGCGTATGCATGCTTGTTACTCAACTTGAATTGGATGTCATTGGCTTTGAATATATAAAAGACTTGTATGAGCATGATCCTACCTTTGCTACTCCTTATGCCAAGTGTTTGACGCACACCTCTTGGGAACGCTATTACATCAAAGATGGATATCTTATGAGAGCTAACAAGCTTTTCATCCCCGAGTCTTCTCTTCGTTTGTTTCTTTTACATGAATCTCATGGAGGATGCTTAATGGGACATTTTGGACGCGACAATATTTTCGCAACGCTCTCCAAGAACTATTTTTGGCCCAAGATGTTTCGCGACGTCAACCGCTTCACCAACCGATGCTCTACATGTCGCAAACCTAAGTCCAAAGCTCAATCACATGGCCTTTACATGCCCCTCCCAGTTCCATATCAACCATGGGAAGACATTAGCATGGATTTCGTACTTGGATTGCCTAGGACTAGAAATGGAAAGGATTCGGTATTTGTCGTTGTGGACCGTTTCTCTAAGATGGCACATTTCATTCCTTGCAACAAGATAGACGATGCTTCAAATGTTGATAGTCTCTTTTGTAGGGAAATATTGCGTCTACATGGAGTGCCAAAGACTATCATCTCGGACTGCAACGTCAAGTTCCTTAGCTACTTTTGGAAGACCCTATGCGCCAAGCTCGGAATCAAGCTACTCTTCTCCACGGCGTATCATCCACAAACCGACGGCCAAACGGAAGTTAGCAACCGCACACTCTCCGCTCTACTTCGATTACTCATCAAGAAGAACATCAAGGAGTGGGAGGAGTGCCTACCTATCGCCGAGTTCGCCTACAACCGAGCAAGACACTCAAGAACCGGCAAGTCCCCCTTCGAGGTCATCTACCGATTCAACCCATTGTCACCATTGGACATTCTTCCTCTACCACTCCAAGAGCGCATCAGTTTGGACGCAATTGCACGAGTGACACATCTCAAGAAGGTGCATGAAGATACAAGAAACACCATCGAGCGCCAAGTTCAACGCCTTGCGACCAAGCTCAACTTCAAGAAGCAACCTATGGTATTCAACACCGGAGATCTCGTGTGGTTACACCTTCGCAAGGACCACTTTCCAAGAATGCAAGTCCAAACTTTGACCACGAGCGGATGGACCCTTCAAGGTGCTCGCACACTACAACGATAACGCTTACAAGATCGACCTCCCGCACGACAAGTACAACATGGGCGATATGTTCAATGTCAAGGACCTCTCGCCCTTCCATGGTGATGAAGAATTTGAACTGAGGACGGATCTTCCCCAAGGGAGGGGACATGATGTGGAGCATCCCAAGGTCATCCCCATGGACCTACCATCGTCTCACCAAGTGCCTAGCGGAACCATGACACGAGCATGTGCAAGAGTTCTTGAAACCGAGGTGACATCTCTCCTCTCACATTTCAACTTCGATGCACATGAGACATGGCTACTACCTCATATGGACACCTTGTGCATTCTCAGGTATCAAGGAGAAGCCAAGGAGCAAGGAGAAGAAGAAGAGGAAGATGGACGTGGATATGGAGAAGAAGAAGAGCTGCGGAAGAAATCCCAGCCACCGGACACTGACGTCCGGCGCCTGATGCTTCAGCCGAACCCTAGCGAGCGGATATCCGATTCAGACCGGACGACCGGTGCCCCTGCACCTGAGCCAAACGAGGGGATGTCCGGCGCCTCCGGAGCGACGACCGGACGATCGGCCCAGCCCGGAAATCCGTCACTTCAGGACCCGAGCCAAAACAAGCGGATGACCGGCACTTACCGGACGCCCGGACGCCCGTGAGCCACCGGACGACCAGCCCCCAGCGGACGTCCGGTACCTGGCTGTGTCCAGTTTCGGGCTGAGGTCCATGTAACCCTTCACTTTACCCACCATTTGCACTAAGACTATAAATAGACCTCTCCCTCCACCTAGCTAGGTTAGCAAAGGATTAGCTCATATTTTGTGTGAGAGCTTTCCTCATCCACTTGGATACCTTCTCCTCGGAGATTCGAGCCTCCACCGGAGAAGATCCCCCAAGCGGATTCAAGACCCCTTTTAGGGAAGAACACAAGACCTCCTCACGGAAAATACCGTCTACCCTTGTATCGTCCTTAGTTGTCCATGGATCGTGTATCTTTCCTTATGTACTCGAGGATCTAGCACATGTGTGACTTATTCGTGTTGGTTTAGTGTTTTGTCTTCTGTTTTCCCCTCGTTTCCCTCCTTGTCTTCTTCGTGTTCTTCGCGGGATCCGCTCCTTTCATGAAAGATCGGGCGATTAGGGTTCCTTCCCTACATCACATTTGCTACGCTCTCCCAGGACTATTTTTGGCCCAAGATGTTTCGCGACGTCAACCTCTTCACCAATAGATGCTCTACATGTCACAAAGCTAAGTCTAAAGCTCAATCCCACGTCCTTTACATTCCTCTCCCAATTCCATATCAACCATGGGATGAAATTAGCATGGATTTTGTACTTGGATTGCCTAGGACAAGAAATGGGAAGGATTCGGTATTTGTCATTGTGGACTCATTCTCTAAGATGGCACATTTCATTCCTTGCAACAAGATAGACGATGCTTCACATGTTGCCAATCTCTTTTGTAGGGAAATATTGCATCTACATGGAGTGCCAAAGACGATCGTCTCGGACCACAACGTAAAGTTCCTTAGCTACTTTTGGAAGACCCTATGCGCCAAGCTCGGAATCAAGCTAATTTTCTCCATGGTGCATCATCCACAAACCGACGGCCAAACGGAGGTGACCAACCACACACTCTCCGGTCTACTTCACGTGCTCATCAAGAAGAACATCAAGGAGTAGGAGGAGTGCCTACCTATCGCCGAGTGCCTACAACTGCGCAAGACACTCAACTACCGGCAAGTCCCCCTTGGAGGTCGTATACGGATTCAACCCATTGTCACCATTGGACATTCTTCCTCTACCACTCCAAGAGCGCATCAATATGGACACAAGTGCACGTGTGAACCATCTTAAGAAGGTGCATGAAGATACAAGTCACACCATCAAGCGCCAAGTACAACGACTTGTGACCAAGCTCAACATCAACAAGCACCCTATGGTATTCAACATTGGAGATCTTGTGTGGCTACACCTTCGCAAGGATCGCTTTCCCCAAGAACGCGCGTCCAAACTTCGACCACGAGCGGATGGACCCTTCAAGGTGCTTGCACGCTACAACAACAACACATACAAGATCGACATTCCATGCGACAAGTACTCCGTGAGCGACATCTTCAATGTCAAAGATCTCTCTCCCTACCATGGTGATAAAGAATTTGATCCTAGGACGGATCTTTCCCAAGGGAGGGGAGATGATGCGGAGCATCCCAAGGTCATCCCCATGTACCTACCATCATCTCACCAAGTGCCTAGCGGAACCATGACACAAGCATGTGCAAGAGCTCTAGAAACCGAGGTGACATCTCTCCTCTCACATGTCCACTTCGATGCACATGAGACATGGCTACTACCTCAAACAGAGACACTGTGCATACTCAGGTATCAAGGAGTTGGCCATGAAGAAGCTAAGGAGCAAGGAGGATCAGAAGAGGAACATGGACGTGAAGATGGAGAAGAAGGAGAGATGCGGAAGAAGTCCAGGCCACCAGACGACCGGTCGGGACCGGACGTCCGGCGCCTGAAGCCCCAGCCGAGCTACAGCGAGCGAACGTCCGTCCCAGACCGGACGACCGGTGCCCCTGCACCCGTGCCAAACGAGCGGAAGTCCGATGCCACCGGACGTCCGGTGACCGGACGACTAGCCTCTTCAGGAAATCCGCTACACTAGCATCCGAGCCAGAACGAGCGGAGGACCGGCGTCCACCATACGTCCGGTCGCCCATGAGACACCGGACGACCGGTCCCCAGCGGACGTCTGGTACCTGGCTGTGTCCAGTTTCGGGCCCGAAGCCCATGTACCCCCTCCTTTCTCCCCCCATTTGCACTAAGACTATAAATAGACCTCCTATTCATCCTAGCTAGGGTTAGCATTGGTTTAGTTCATATTAGAGATAGAGCATTGCTCATCCACATCGGATCTACTCCACGAGAGAGACCGCAACCCCTCTTCAGAGAAGATCCCTTTTGATTCAAGACCCCTCTAAGGGAAGATCCCTTCTTGGATTCAAGACCTCCTCACGGAGAAGACTGGCTACCTTTTGTATCATCCCTAGTTGACCGTCTACTATGTGATCTCTTATGTACTGGAGGATCTAGCACATGTGTGACTATTTCTTGGTGGTTTAGTGTTTCTCTCATGTTTCCCCCGTGTTTTCCCTCATTTCCCTCCTCGTGTTCTTCGTGTTCATCGCGGGATCCGCTCCTTTCGTGACAGATCGTCTGATTAGGGTTCTACCCTACATCATGGAGGAATGCCTTTTGTGTTATAAAACATCACAACGTAACTGGGTGATTATAAAGATGCTCTACAGGTATCTCCGAAGGTGTTTTTTGAATTGGCATAGATCGATATAAGGATTTGTCACTCCGAGTATCAGAGAGATATCTTTGGGCCCTCTTGGTAATACACACCATAAGCTTGCAAGCAAATGACTAAGGAGTTACTCACAAGGTGATGTACTACGGAACGAGTAAAGAGACTTTCCGGTAACGAGATTGAACTAGGTATGAAGATACCGACGATCGAATCTCGGGCAAGTAACATACCAACAGACAAAGGGAATAACATATGTTGTCATAATGGTTCGACCGATAAAGATCTTCGTTGAATATGTAGGAGCCAATATGGGCATCCAGGTTCCGCTATTGGTTATTGAATGGAGAAGTGTCTCGGTCATTTCTACATAGTTCTTGAACACGTAGGGTCCGCACGCTTAGTGTACGATGAGGATATTGTATTATATGAGTTTTGTGATTTGGTGACCTAATGTTGTTCGGAGTCCCGTATGAGATCACAGACATGATGAGAGTCTCGAAATGGTTGAGAGGTAAAGATTGATATATAGGACGACAGTATTCGGACATCGGAAGTGTTCCGGAGGGTACCGGGTACATATTGGGTCATCGGAAGGGGTTCCGGGCACTCCCGGCAAATGATATGGGCCATATGGGTCGAACCAGAGGATAAAGAAAGAGGGGAAGGGAGAAAGAAAGGGGAGGGATTCAGCCTCCCCCTTCCTTCCCTCCTCTTTCTTTCCCCCTCCGGCAGATAAGGAAGGGGGGGCGCCGGCCATGGGGTCCCTCCCCTCTCCTTCCCACCTATATATGTGGGGGTGGGCACCCCTAGCACACCCCACACAATTGTTAGCCATGTGCGACACCCCCTCCACTGTTTACTCCCACGGTCATAGTTTCATAGTGCTTAGGCGAAGCCCTGAGAGAATCACTTCACCATCACCGTCACCACACTGTCGTGCTGACAGAACTCATCTACTACCTCGACATTTTGTTTCATCAATAAGGCAAGGGACGTCATCGAGCTGAAAATGTGCAGAACACGGAGGTGTCGTGTGTTCGGTACTTGATCGGTTGAAGCACGAAGAAGTTCGACTACATCAACCGCGTTAAGAAACGCTTCTGCTTATAGTCTACGAAGGTACGTAGACACACTCTACCCCTCGTTGCTATGCATCTCCATGGATAGATCTTGCGTGTGTGTGTATAATTTTTTTGTTTTCCATGCATCGTTTCCGTACACTTGTCAGGCGAGTAGTTTTTATTTGTGTGGAAGTGCTGATTACGTTGTGTTGCTTGGTTCTCCTACTGGTTCGATAACCTTGGTTTCATATCTGAGGAAAATATCTACCACCGTTGTGCTGCATCATCCCTTCCTCTTTGGGGAAATACTGACGTAGCTTCAAGAGACATCAAATACTGACAACCCCTAGTCATTACATGAGCGATTCAGGCATACAAAACATATTATCATTTGAAGGTTTAGGGTTTGGCACAAGCTAATTTACTTGAACGACAGGTAAATACCGCATATAGGTAGGTATGGTGGACTCACATGGAACAACTTTGGGTTTTTGGAAGTGGATGCACAAGCAGTATTCCCGCTTAGTACAAGTGGAGGCTAGCAAAAGATTGAGGAGCGACCAACTAGAGAGCGACAACAGTCATAAACATGCATTGAGATTAACCAACATTGAGTGCAAGCATGAGTAGGATATAAATCAGCATGAACATATGATGAGGACATCAATACCATTGTTACATCCACAGCCCCTGCTGCTATACATACTGGACCAATTACAAGTGCTCACGCTCGCCAATTGAATTATCAGGTACTTTCATTTCTTGGTAACGATTCTAATGAAGGGCCTATCTTGGACAAGAAAGATGATCCTTGGAGCAAGTTTAAGCATGGAGATGATGGCATGCGCAAGGGGAAGAAGAACGGACTTACAAGTGATGATTCTAGGACTTTGAAGCCACCATAATGAGTGCATGAAGCCTTGGACGAAATATACAAGATGCCACTTCATAAATTTCGTCCAGAGGCAATTCTAGCTGCTACGTCACCTTATTTTTGGGCCAGGCCCATGTAATTTCAAAATACTTAATTATAGGAAGTTTGTAGAGTCTGTATGTGTGGGGAAACAAGAGTTAGGGTTGGTTTCAGACCCCTCCTCTAAGAGCCACGAAATTCCCCCCTCTCTCCTCCATATATACAACACTTAGGGCATCATTTAGACTTTGGGTTTTGTTTAGATTAAAGTTCGCCATAGCTGCAACTTCGCGTACTTCATTTGTGTTCAACGACCAGACAAAGGCGTCACAGAACCCCACCTTGATCAATAAAGCTTTCATCTTATATTCGCAATATCCAAATTGCAATCTCAGTTTCTTGCTTGTTCTTCGTTTGCTCACAGGAAACAGACCCTCATGGTCAGGTTGACTGTGCTCCGGCGTGGTCAATAACCCCTCAGAAGTTGGTTTAGCGATTGCTAAGGCGCGACGTCTCGCATGTTCGTAGTCGGATCGTCAAGGTTGACTCCCATAGAAAACGATAGCCACCATCTCATCGAAACATCGGGACACCTTTGCCTCTATCAAGTGGTATCAAATTTCCAGGTTGCTCGGTGAGATTTTACAGTTTTTCATAATTCAGATCGACTCTGTTCTTCATAACTACAGTCCACGAAAAAGCCACAAAAAAATTAGGGTTAGTTCATCATATCCGAACCAATCGGAGCCTTTGCATAATCTTTTTAGGGTTTTGGATTGTTGAATTTGCAGTTGCATCATCGTGTCTAGTTGTTGGTCTTAGTGCCTAGTCCTTTAGAGTTTCAATTCTGTTCACAAGTAGTCATGATGCCGCCGCATCATCATCATCACCACTACCATATACCACCATCATTGTCACCACTGCCATATACCACCTTCGTCATCACCGCTGCCATATACCACCATCATCATCGCCGCTGCCATATACCACATATTCACCGCCATCACGATAATCTGAGTCCACCTCCATCATAGATTCGCCACCAGTCCGCGTCCCACCGCCCTACATATATTTGCCACCAGTCTGAGTTTCCACCAGATTCATCTCCGCCACCAGTCCTAGTCCGAGTCCAGTATTTTCTTACTCTGTTTTGGATTTCCAGATCACGCCATACTCCAAGTCGTGACAGAGTAGGACTCCCGAACTTTCATGCTACCCGCAATAGAAAAATAGTTCCAAACTCAAAAAAAACTAAGTCTGGAAAATTCTGGCTAGGTAGTTTCTAAACCATTTGTAGACTTTCTTGAAAAAAATTGTTGCGGTGGAAAAAAAAGAGAGAAAAAAGAGCAAAAAGTGAAAAAAGGAAAAAAATCAGAGCGTGCTCCTCCCTTGTTTACGTGCAACATCATGATTTTGTTAGTGTTCTAGGCTCGCGTCTCCAGCTCGGTCTAGCCTAGGACCCGCACAAGTATCGTCGTGTTTATTCAACTTTGCATCTCTCAATTGATTATTGCTGACCCTTTTTGATACCATATTATAAGCCTTCCTAGCTCCACATACATCTACATCATGCATTTGACTCTCCCTGGCAATCGCTCTATCCAAGCTTTGAGAGTTTTGACTACGACGGTTGCCGATCACCGCCTCCTGCTAGGTAAGAACTGGTAAGAATTTGAGATTTGCTTGACGGATTTGTGACACCCACCACCACCTCTTGTTAGTAGTCTGTAGGATCATATTCTTGTGTGTTTCTACTGCTGCTAACCATGGCAGGATCACAAGCCGACGAGACTGATTGGGAGAACATGACGAATAAGGAGTTGCATGAAAAATTTGAGCAAATGATGAGTGGACAGGTAGAAGATGTGCTAAACAGATTTGAAGAGGCCATGGAGAAGATAGATGGCATTGAGAAGACGTTCGAAACAAAGCTCGATAACAAGTTTAATTAATTGCTAGCGCGTCTTCCACCACCACCACCGGCTGCACCTATCGCACCTCTACAACAACAACAACAACAACAACATTGCCTTCCAAATCAATTGGGACGAGCACATCACGTTCCCATTGACCCTGGGAAAAATCATGGTGCCGCTGTTGATGCTTCTGTAGCTCCTGCTGATCCTGCAGAGGTGGAGGACCATTACGAGGATGAGGTTGATCAAAATCAGAACTATGTGTAACCACCAGCACCACCACCAGGTCATCCTTAGGTATATCATCGCAACGGTAGGGCTACACCACCACCTGAGATATGAGATCATGGCCTTTTCCTAAACTAAATATGAATATTCCACCATTTGAGGGTAGATATGTTCCTGATATATATCTTACTTGGGAGTTAGAAACTGAACAATGTTTTACATGTTTACAATATCCCGGGGAGAGACATGTTCCTGCTGCTCTTTGTGCTTTCACTAGTTTTGCATGTGTTTGGTGTTCTGAACATTGTAGATTATATCCTATTCCAGCTACTTGGGCTGCTTTGAAAACCGCTATGCGTACTCGTTGGGTTCCACCATATTATCAACATGAATTACTTCAAAAATTGCAGCGTTTAAGACAAGGAAAAAATTATGTAGGAGAATATTATCAGGA
Source organism: Triticum dicoccoides (assembly GCF_002162155.2). Taxonomy (NCBI): domain Eukaryota; kingdom Viridiplantae; phylum Streptophyta; class Magnoliopsida; order Poales; family Poaceae; genus Triticum; species Triticum dicoccoides. The sequence goes on from NC_041380.1 coordinate 208,122,786, forward strand.
ATTACAAACCGGCATGATTAGATGTGGTATTGTTGAGGAGAATGAAGCTATGCTTGCACGTTTTATGGGTGGATTAAATAGAGTATAAGGAGTATAATAATATCACTCATTTATTCCATCTTGCTTGTAAAGCTGAACGTGAACTGCAGGATCGACATGCATTGGCGGGAACTAACTTTTTTGCAGGTCGATCTTCATCATGCAAGCCACATACATCCTCTACTTCCACTACACCAGCACCTCCATCACATGCCACCTCTAGCCGTGATACAGGAAAGCAGGCATAACCACCACTATCTGCCAAGAGCACACCTGTCGGGCCTGCGCAGAGCTATTCTTCTTCCATGGCAACAACAAGGGACACAAGTGATATTATTTGTCGTCGTTGTAAGGGAAGAGGACATTTTGTGAGAGAATGCAAATCTCAGCGTGTGATGATTGCTACTGAGGATGGTGGGTATGAGTCCGCTAATGACTATGATAAAGAGACTTTGGCTCTTATTACACAAGAAGAACATGGTGTGGATGATTCTAATCATGAGACGCAATACATGGCTGCTGAAGATGCTGACAGGTATGAATGTGTAGTTGCTCAACGTGTTTTCAGTGCGCAGGTTACACAAGCTGAGCAAAATCAGAGGTATAATTTGTTCCATACAAAGGGAGTTGTGAACGAACGTTTTGTTCGTGTCATCATAGATGGAGGGAGCTGCAACAACTTGGCTAGCATGGAGATGGTGGATAAGCTATCTCTCACCACAAGACCACATCCACATCCTTACTACATCCAATGGTTCAACAACAATGGCAGGGTTAAGGTAAGACATACTATTCGTGTGCATTTTAGTATCACTACATATGCTGATTATGTTGATTGTGATGTGGTGCCTATGCAAGCATGTTCCTTATTACATGGTAGACTATGGCAATTTGATAAAAATTTTGTACACCATGGTAGAACTAATGAGTATAATCTTTATCATAAGGACAAAAATATTACTTTGGTTCCTATGACTCCTGATTCCATTTTGAAAGATGATATTAATAGAGCTAACAATGCAAAACAGGAGCGAAATAAGAGTAAAAATCATATTGTGGCAAAAGAATTTGAGCAACAAATGAAGCCTAATAATACACCATCTATTGCTGCTTCTGAAATTAAATTGAAAAGTGCATGTTTACTTGCCACCAAATCTGATATTGATGATCTAGATTGTGGCAAATCTGTTTGCTATGCTTTTGTCTGCAAAGAGGCATTATTTTCAATCGAGGACATGCCTTCCTCTTTGCCTCATGCTATCACTAACATTTTGTAGGAGTTCGCTGACGTCTTCCTAGAAGACATGCCACCGGGATTGAGCATAAAATTTACTTAATTCCCGGTGCATCATTACCCAACCGTGCGCCATACCATACCAATCCAGGGCAGACGAAATGCATTATGATGAGGATATCAATACCATTGTTACACCGACAGCCCCTGCTGCTATACATACCGGACCAATTACTAGAGCTCGTGCACGCCAATTGAATTATCAGGTACTTTCGTTTCATGGTAACGATTCTAATATTCATGAGAATATGATGCCGCCTAAATTGGATACATTTGTTTTGCTTACAAATGAAGGGCCTAGCTTGGACAAGAAAGATGAACCTTGAACAAGTTCAAGCATGGAGATGATGGCATGCGCAAGGGGATCAAGAACGGAGTTACAAGTGATGATTTCAGGACTTTGAAGCCACCATAAGGAGTGCATGAAGCCTTGGACGAAATATACAAGATGCCACTTCACAAATTTCGTCCAGAGGCTATTCTAGGTGCTGCGTCACCTTATTATTGGGCCAGGCCCATGTAATTTCGAAATACTTAAGTATAGGCTTTTTTTAGAGTCCGTATGTGTGGGGAAACAAGAGTTAGGGTTGGTTTCTAACCCCTCCTCCAAGGGGCACGAAATTCCCCCCTCTTCCTCCATATATATAGCCCTTAGGGCGTCGTTTAGACTTTGGGTTTTGTTTAGATCAAAAGTTCGCCATAGCTGCAACTTCGCGTACTTCGTTTGTGTTCAACGACCAGACCAAGACGTCACAGAACCCCACCTTGATCAATAAAGCTTTCATCTTATATTCGCAATATCCATATTGCAATCTCAGTTTCTTGCTTGTTCTTCGTTTTCTCGCAGGAAACAGACCCTCATGGTCAGGTTGATCGTGCTCAAGCATGGTCAATAACCCCTCAGAAGTTGGTTTAGCGATTGCTAAGGCGCGACGTCTCGCACGTTCATAGTCGGATCGTCAAGGTCGACTCCCACATAAAACAATAGCCACCATCTCATTGAAACATCGGGACACCTTCGCCTCTATCAAGTGGTATCAGATTTCCAGGTTGCTCGGAGAGATTTTATAGTTTTTCATAGTTTAGATCGAGTCTGTTCTTCATACCTACAGTCCACGAAAAAGCCAAAAATAATTTAGGGTTAGGTCATCCTATCTGAACCAATCTGAGCCTTTGCATAATATTTTTAGCGTTTTTCATTGTTGAATTTGCGGTTGCATCATCATGTCTAGTTGCTGGTCTTAGCGTCTTGTTTCCGTTAGAGTTTTGAGTTCTGTTCACAAGTTGTCACGCCACAGCCGCAACATCGTCATCATTCCTACCACATACCACCACCACCAACATATTCCTTACCGCTGCCAAATACATCCGCCTGTCCACCATCAATCTGCGTCCACGTATACATCAGCCTGTCCACCACCAATCCGAGTCCACATATACATCTTCCTGTCCACCACCAATCCATGTCCACATTTACATCTGCATGTCCACCACCAATCCGAGTACTTTTCATATTAGGTTTGTTTTCGTGATCCATCTAGTTTTCATTTTGTGTTTCCTTGCCCGAGTAGGTCTCAGAAAAAAGTGTCTGGAGACCCCCGGGTAGTTTTTAGGCCAAAATTTCGGTGACCAAAAATATATTTTCCCTATCCCATTTTTAGGTCCCATGGAGCGTTTTGAGACACTCGCCATCATAGAGATTTTTTGTTGCACTTTTTCGTCGTCGCTGCCCTGATTTCCGAAAAAAAGTCAAAAAAAATTCGTGCCCATCTTGTCAGTTTGACGAGGGAAGAGTTTTGAGACACTCACTATTATAGTGATTTTTCGCAAAAAAAAGAGGAGCACAAAAAAAGGAGCGCCAAAAAAATAGAGCGAAAAAAAAGTTCCAGAGTGTGTTTTCCCCTTGTTTACGTGCAGCGCCGTGATTTTGTTAGTATTCTAGGATCGCGTCTCTAGCACGGTCTAGCCTAGGACCAGCATAGTACCGTCGTTGAGCGTTTATTCAACTTTGCATCTCTGAATTGATTATTGCTGACCCTTTTTGCTACCATATTATAAGCCTTCCTAGATCCACATACATCTACGTCGTGTGTTTGACTCTCCCTGGTAATCGCTCTATCCAAGCTTTGAGAATTTTGACTACAACGGTTGCTGATCAACACCTGCTGCTCGGTTAGAACTGGTAAGAATTGAGATTCGATTGACGGATTTGTGACTATCCACCACACCATCACCACCACTTCCTAGTAGTCTGTAGGATCATATTCTTGTGTGTTTCTATTGCTGCTAACCATGGCAGGATCACAAGCCGACAAGACTGACTGGGAGAATATGACAAACAAAGAGTTACATGATAAGTTTCAGCAAATGATGAGTGGACAAGTGGAAGATGTGATAATAGATTTGAAGAGGCCATAGAGAAGATAGATGATATTGAGAAGGCGTTTGAAACAAAGCTCGATAGTAAGTTTAATGAATTGCTCGCGCGTCTTCCACCGCCCGTTGCACCTGTCGCACCTCTATAACAACAACAACAACAACATCATTTTCCAATTCAAGTGGGACGAGCACAGCGCATTCCCATTGAGCCTGGTCAAACTTCTGGCGCTACTGCACCTACTGTTGGTGCTTCTGTAGCTCCTGCTGCTACTGTAGAGGTGGAGGGCCATTATGAGGATGAGGTTGATCAAAATCAGAACTACGTGCAACCACCAGCACCACCACCACCAGGTCGTCCTCATGCATATCATCTCAACGGTACGGCTGCACCACCACCCGAGGTACGAGATCATGACCATCTTCCTAAACTGAAATTGAATATTCCACCATTTGTGGGTAGATATGTTCCTGATATATATCTTACTTAGGAGTTATAAACTGAACAACGTTTTACATGTTTACAATATCCTGAGGAGAGCCGTGTTCCTGCTGCTGTTTGTGCTTTCACTAGTTTTGCATGTGTTTGGTGGTCTGAACATTGTAGATCATATCCCGTTCGAGCTACTTGGGCTGCTTTGAAAGCTGCTATGCGTACTCGTTGGGTTCCACATTATTATGAATGTTAATTACTTCAAAAATTGCAGCGCTTAAGACAAGGAAAAAATTATGTAGAAGAATATTATCAAGAATTACAAACTGGCATGATTAGATGTGGTATTATTGAAGAGAATGAAGCTATGCTTGCACATTTTAAGGGTGGATTAAATAGAGAGATTCAAACCATTCTAGAGTATAAGGAGTATAATAATATCACTCATTTATTACATCTTGCTTGTAAAGATGAACGTGAAGTGCAGGATCGACAGGCATTGGCGCGTACTAACTTTTCTGCAGGTTCATCTGTTGGGGAACATTGCAGAAAACAAAAATTTTCCTACTCGTTTCACCAAGATCATCTAGGAGTTCATCTAGCAACGAGTGATTAGATGCATCTACATACCTTTGTAGATCGCGAGCGGAAGCGTTCAAAAGAACGGTGATGATGTAGTCGTACTCGACGTGATCCAAATCACCGATGACCAGCGCCGAACGGACGGCACCTCCGCGTTCAACACACGTACGGGACGGGAGACGTCTCCTCCTTCTTGATCCAGCAAGGGGGAAGGAGAGGTTGATGAAGATCCAGCAGCACGACGGCGTGGTGGTGGATGCAGGGCGTCACAGCAGCAGGGCTTCGCCGAGACTACGAGGGAGAGACGTAACGGGGGAAGATGGAGGCGCCAGGGGCTGGTGTATGAAGTCCCTCCTCTCCCCCACTATATATAGGGGTGCCAAGGGGGGTGGCCGGCCCTAGTAGATGAGATCTACTAGGGGGGCGGCGGCCTAGGGGAGGTTTCCCTCCCCCCCAAGGCACCTAGGGGTGCCTTCCACCACTAGGACTCCTCCTAGGGGGAAACCCTAGGCGCATGGGCCTATAGGGGCTGGTGCCCATGGCCCATCTAGGCCAAGGCGCACCCCCTACAGCCCATGTGGCCCCCCGGGACAGGTGGCCCCACCCGGTGGACCCCCGGGACCCTTCCGGTGGTCCCGGTACAATATCGATAACCCCGAAACTTGTCCCGATGCCCGAAATAGCACTTCCTATATATAATTCTTTACCTCCGGACCATTCCGGAACTCCTCGTGACGTCCGGGATCTCATCCGGGACTCCGAACAACATTCGGGTTTCTGCATATACATATCTTCATAACCCTAGCGTCACCGAACCTTAAGTGTGTAGACCCTACGGGTTCGGGAGACAAGCAGACATGACCGAGACGACTCTCCGGTCAATAACCAACAGCGGGATCTGGATACCCATGTTGGCTCCCACATGCTCCACGATGATCTCATCGGATGAACCACGATGTCGAGGATTTAATCAATCCCGTACGCTATTCCCTTTGTCTATTGATATGTTACTTGCCCGAGATTCGATCGTCGGTATCCCAATACCTCGTTCAATCTCGTTACCGGCAAGTCACTTTACTCGTACTGTAATGCATGATCCCGTGACCAGACACTTGGTCACTCTGAGCTCATTATGATGATGCATTACCGAGTGGGCCCAGTGATACCTCTCCGTCATACGGAGTGACAAATCCCAGTCTTGATCCATGTCACCCAACAGACACTTTCGGAGATACCCGTAGTCTACCTTTATAGTCACCCAGTTACGTTGTGACGTTTGGCATACCCAAAGCACTCCTACGGTATCCGGGAGTTACACGATCTCATGGTCTAAGGAAAAGATACTTTGACATTGGAAAACTCTAGCAAACGAACTATACGATCTTGTGCTATGTTTAGGATTGGGTCTTGTCCATCACATCATTCTCCCAATGATGTGATCTCGTTATCAATGACATCCAGTGTCCATAGTCAGGAAACCATGACTATCTGTTGATCAATGAGCTAGTCAACTAGAGGCTCACTAGGGACATGTTGGTGTCTGTTATTCACACATGTATTACGATTTCCGGATAACACAATTATAGCATGAATAAAGACAATTATCATGAACAAGGAAATATAATAATAATTCTTTTATTATTGCCTCTAGGGCATATTTCCAACAGTCTCCCACTTGCACTAGAGTCAATAATCTAGTTACATTGTGATGAATCGAACACCCATGGAATTCTGGTGTTGATCATGTTTTGCTCTAGGGAGAGGTTTAGTCAACGGATCTGCTACATTCAGGTCCGTATGTCCTTTACAAATCTCTATGTCTCCATCTTGAACATTTTCATGAATGGAGTTGAAGCGACGCTTGATGTGCCTTGTCTTCTTGTGAAACCTGGGCTCCTTGGCAAGTGCAATAGCTCCAGTGTTGTCACAGAAGAGCTTGATTGGCCCCGACGCATTGGGTATGACTCCTAGGTCGGTGATGAACTCCTTCACCCATATTGCTTCATGTGCTGCCTCCGAGGCTGCCATGTACTCCGCTTCACATGTAGATCCCGCCACGACGCTTTGCTTGCAACTGCACCAGCTTACTGCCCCACCATTCAAAATATACACGTATCCGGTTTGTGACTTAGAGTCATCCAGATCTGTGTCGAAGCTAGCGTCGACGTAACCCTTTACGACAAGCTCTTTGTCACCTCCATAAACGAGAAACATTTCCTTAGTCCTTTTCAGGTACTTCAGGATATTCTTGACCGCTGTCCAGTGTTCCTTGCCGGGATTACTTTGGTACCTTCCTACCAAACTGACGGCAAGGTTAACATCAGGTCTGGTACACAGCATGGCATACATAATAGAACCTATGGCTGAGGCATAGGGGATGACGCTCATCTCTTCTATATCTTCTGCCGTGGTCGGACATTGAGCTGAGCTCAATTTCACACCTTGCAACACAGGCAAGAACCCCTTCTTGGATTGATCCATATTGAACTTCTTCAATATCTTATCAAGGTATGTGCTTTGTGAAAGACCTATGAGGCGTCTCGATCTATCTCTATAGATTTTGATGCCTAATATATAAGCAGCTTCTCCAAGGTCCTTCATTGAAAAACTTTTATTCAAGTAGGCCTTGATGCTGTCCAAGAGTTCTATATCATTTCCCATCAACAGTATGTCATCTACATGAGAAATGCTACAGAGCTCCCACTCACTTTCTTGTAAACGCAGGCTTCTCCATAAGTCTGTGTAAACCCAAACGCTTTGATCATCTCATCAAAGCGAATGTTCCAACTCCGAGATGCTTGCACCAGCCCATAAATCGAGCGTTGGAGCTTGCACACTTTGTCAGCATTCTTAGGATCGACAAAACCTTCCGGCTGCATCATATACAATTCTTCCTTAAGGAAACCATTAAGGAATGCCGTTTTGATGTCCATTTGCCATATTTCGTAATCATAGAATGCGGCAATTGCTAACATGATTCGGACGGACTTCAGCTTCGCTACCGGTGAGAAAGTCTCATCGTAGTCAACCCCTTGAACTTGTCGATAACCCTTAGCGACAAGCCGAGCTTTATAGATGGTCACATTACCATCCGCGTCTGTCTTCCTCTTAAAGATCCATTTATTTTCTATGGCTCGCCGCTCAACGGGCAAGTCAGTCAAAGTCCATACTTTGTTTTCATACATGGATCCTATCTCGGATTTCATGGCTTCCAGCCACTTGTCGGAATCCGGGCCCGCCATCGCTTCTTCATAGTTCGAAGGTTCACCATTGTCTAACAGCATGATTTCCAAGACAGGGTTGCCGTACCACTCTGGTGCGGAACGTGTCCTTGTGGACCTTCGAATTTCAGTAGGGGCTTGATCAGAAGTATCTTGATCATTTTCATTAACTTCCTCTCTAGTCGGTGCAGGCACCTCAGGAACATTTTCTTGAGTTGCGCCATTTTCCGGTTCAAGAGGTAATACTTCATCAAGCTCTACTTTCCTCCCACTTACTTCTTTCGAGAGAAACTCTTTCTCCAGAAAGGACCCATTCTTGGCAACAAAGATCTTGCCTTCGGATCTGAGGTAGAAGGTGTACCCAATAGTTTCTTTTGGGTATCCTATGAAGACGCATTTTTCCGACTTGGGTTCGAGCTTTTCAGGTTGAAGTTTCTTGACATAAGCATCGCATCCCCAAACTTTTAGAAACGACAGCTTAGGTTTCTTTCCAAACCATAATTCATACGGTGTCGTCTTAACGGATTTCGACGGAGCCCTATTTAAAGTGAATGCGGCAGTCTCTAAAGCATAGCCCCAAAAGGAAAGCGGTAAATCGGTAAGAGACATCATAGATCGCACCATATCTAATAGAGTGCGATTACGACGTTCGGACACACCATTACGCTGAGGTGTTCCAGGCGGCGTGAGTTGTGAAACTATTCCACATTTTCTTAAGTGTGTGCCAAACTCATGACTCAAGTATTCTCCTCCACGATCTGATCGCAGAAACTTGATTTTCCTGTCACGTTGATTTTCAACCTCACTCTGAAATTCCTTGAACTTTTCAAAGGTTTCAGACTTGTGTTTCATTAAGTAGATATACCCATACCTACTTAAATCATCAGTGAGGGTGAGAACATAACGATAGCCACCGCGAGCCTCAACACTCATTGGACCGCACACATCGGTATGTATGATTTCCAATAAGTCGGTTGCTCGCTCCATTGTTCCTGAGAACGGAGTCTTGGTCATTTTACCCATAAGGCATGGTTCGCACGTGTCAAATGATTCATAATCAAGAGACTCTAAAAGTCCATCAGCATGGAGCTTCTTCATGCGTTTGACACCTATGTGACCAAGGCGGCAGTGCCACAAGTATGTGGGACTATCATTATCAACCTTACTTCTTTTGGTACTCACATTATGAACATGTGTAGCATCATGTTCGAGATTCATAAAGAATAAACCATTCACCATAGGAGCATGACCATAAAACATATCTCTCATATAAATAGAACAACCATTATTCTCGGATTTAAATGAGTAGCCATCTCGAATTAAACGAGATCCCGATACAATGTTCATGCTCAAAGCTGGCACTAAATAACAATTATTAAGGTTTAAAACTAATCCCGAAGGGAGATGCAGAGGCAGCGTGCCGACGGCGATCACATTGACCTTGGAACCATTCCCGACGCGCATCGTCACCTCGTCCTTTGCCAGTTTCCGTTTATTCCGTAGCCCCTGCTTTGAGTTACAAATGTGAGCAACTGCACCGGTATCAAATACCCAGGAGCCACTGCGGGCACTAGTAAGGTACACATCAATTACATGTATATCACATATACCTTTTGTTTTGCCGGCCTTCTTATCCGCTAAGTACTTAGGGCAGTTCCGCTTCCAGTGACCGCTTCCCTTGCAATAAAAGCACTCAGTCTCGGGCTTGGGTCCATTCTTTGGCTTCTTCCCGGCAGCTTGCTTGCCGGGCACCGCAACCTCCTTGCCGTCCTTCTTGAAGTTCTTTTTACCCTTGCCTTTCTTGAACTTAGTGGTTTTATTGACCATCAACACTTGATGTTCCTTCCTGACTTCTACCTCTGCTGATTTCAGCATAGCAAATACTTCAGGAATGGTCTTTTCCATCCCCTGCATATTGAAGTTCATCACAAAGCTCTTGTAGCTTGGTGGAAGCGACTGGAGGATTCTGTCAATGACCGCATCATCCGGGAGATTAACTCCCAGCTGAGTCAAGCGGTTATGCAACCCAGACATAGTGAGTATGTGCTCACTGACAGAACTGTTTTCCTCCATCTTACAGCTGAAGAATTTGTCGGAGACTTCATATCTCTCGACCCGGGCATGAGCTTGGAAAACCATTTTCAGCTCTTCGAACATCTCATATGCTCCATGTCTCTCAAAACGCTTTTGGAGCCCCGGCTCTAGGCTGTAAAGCATGCCGCACTGAACGAGGGAGTAGTCATCGAAACGTGCCTGCCAAGCGTTCATAACATCTTGTTCTGCAGGGAGAACGGGTGCGTCACCAAGCGGTGCTTGTAGGACATAATCTTTCTTGGCAGCTATGAGGATGATCCTCAGGTTCCGGACCCAGTCCGTATAGTTGCCCCATCGTCTTTCAGCTTAGTTTTCTCTAGGAACGCGTTGAAGTTGAGGACTACGTTGGCCATTTGATCTACAAGACATATTGCAAAGATTTTAGACTAAGTTCATGATAATTAAGTTCAACTAATCAAATTATTAGTGAACTCCCACTTAGATTAGACATCCCTCTATCCATCTAAGTATTACATGATCCGAGTTAAACTAGACCGTGTCCGATCATCACGTGAGACGGACTAGTCAACATCGGTGAACATCTTCATGTTGATCGTATCTTCTATACGACTCATGCTCGACCTTTTGGTCTTCTGTGTTCCGAGGCCATGTCTGTACATGCTAGGCTCGTCAAGTCAACCTAAGTGTTTGCATGTGTAAATCTGTCTTACACCCGTTGTATGTGAACGTCTGAATAAAACACCCGATCATCACGTGGTGTTTTGAAACAGCGAACTGTCGCAACGGTGCACAGTTAGGGGGAACACTTCTTGAATTTATTGTGAGGGATCATCTTATTTACTACCGTCGTTCTAAGTAAACAAGATGCAAAACATGATAAACATCACATGCAATCAAATAATAAACGTGACATGATATGGCCAATATCACATAGCTCCTTTGATCTCCATCTTGGGGCTCCATGATCATCTTGTCACCGGCTTGACACCATGATCTCCATCATCATGATCTCCATCATCGTGTCTCCATGAAGTTGCTCGCCAACTATTACTTCTACTACTATGGCTAACGCGTTTAGCAATAAAGTAAAGTAATTTACATGGCGTTTCTTGATGACACGCAGGTCATATAAAAGAATAAAGACAACTCCTATGGCTCCTGCCGGTTGTCATACTCATCGACATGCAAGTCGTGAATCCTATTATAATAGCATGAACATCTCATACATCACATATAGATCATTCATCATTCATCACAACTTTGGCCATATCATATCACAAACCACTTGCTGCAAAAACAAGTTAGACGTCCTCTAATTGTTGTTGCAAGTTTTACGTGGCTGAATTAGGGTTCTAGCAAGAACGTTTTCTTACCTACGTTAAAGCCACAACGTGATTTGTCAACTTCTATTTACCCTTCATAAGGACCCTGTTCATCGATTCCGCTCCAACTAAAGTAGGAGAGACAGACACCCGCCAGCCACCTTATGCATCTAGTGCATGTTAGTCGGTGGAACCGGTCTCACGTAAGCGTACGTGTAAGGTTGGTCCGGGCCGCTTCATCCCACAATACCGCTGAAGCAAGAAAGGACTAGTAACGGCAAGAAAGTTGACAAATCTACGCCCACAACAAATTGTGTTCTACTCGCGCAAGAAGAACTACGCATAGACCTAGCTCATGATGCCACTGTTGGGGAACGTTGCAGAAAACAAAAATTTTCCTACTCGTTTCACTAAGATCATCTAGGAGTTCATCTAGAAACGAGTGATTAGATGCATCTACATACCTTTGTAGATCGCGAGCGGAAGCGTTCAAAAGAACGGTGATGATGTAGTCGTACTCGACGTGATCCAAATCACCGATGACCAGCGCCGAACGGACGGCACCTCCGCGTTCAACACACGTACGGGACGGGAGACGTCTCCTCCTTCTTGATCCAGCAAGGGGGAAGGAGAGGTTGATGAAGATCCAGCAGCACGACGGCGTGGTGGTGGATGCAGGGCGTCACAGCAGCAGGGCTTCGCCGAGACTACGAGGGAGAGACGTAACAGGGGAAGATGGAGGCGCCAGGGGCTGGTGTATGAAGTCCCTCCTCTCCCCCACTATATATAGGGGTGCCAAGGGGGGTGGACGGCCCTAGTAGATGAGATCTACTAGGGGGGGCGGCGGCCTAGGGGAGGTTTCCCTCCCCCCCAAGGCACCTAGGGGTGCCTTCCACCACTAGGACTCCTCCTAGGGGGAAACCCTAGGCGCATGGGCCTATAGGGGCTGGTGCCCTTGGCCCATCTAGGCCAAGGCTCACCCCCTACTGCCCATGTGAACCCCCGGGACAGGTGGCCCCACCCGGTGGACCCCCGGGACCCTTCCGGTGGTCCCGGTACAATACCGATAACCCCGAAACTTGTCCCGATGCCCAAAATAGCACTTCCTATATATAATTCTTTACCTCCGGACCATTCCGGAACTCCTCGTGACGTCCGGGATCTCATCCGGGACTCCGAACAACATTCGGGTTTCTGCATATACATATCTTCATAACCCTAGCGTCACCGAACCTTAAGTGTGTAGACCCTACGGGTTCGGGAGACAAGCAGACATGACCGAGACGACTCTCCGGTCAATAACCAACAGCGGGATCTGGATACCCATGTTGGCTCCCACATGCTCCACGATGATCTCATCGGATGAACCACGATGTCGAGGATTTAATCAATCCCGTACGCTATTCCCTTTGTCTATCGATATATTACTTGCCCGAGATTCGATCGTCGGTATCCCAATACCTCGTTCAATCTCGTTACCGGCAAGTCACTTTACTCGTACCGTAATGCATGATCCCGTGACCAGACACTTGGTCACTCTGAGCTCATTATGATGATGCATTACCGAGTGGGCCCAGTGATACCTCTCCGTCATACGGAGTGACAAATCCCAGTCTTGATCCATGTCACCCAACAGACACTTTCGAAGATACCCGTAGTCTACCTTTATAGTCACCCAGTTACGTTGTGACGTTTGGCATACCCAAAGCACTCCTACGGTATCCGGGAGTTACACGATCTCATGGTCTAAGGAAAAGATACTTTGACATTGGAAAACTCTAGCAAACGAACTATACGATCTTGTGCTATGTTTAGGATTGGGTCTTGTCCATCACATCATTCTCCCAATGATGTGATCTCGTTATCAATGACATCCAGTGTCCATAGTCAGGAAACCATGACTATCTGTTGATCAACGAGCTAGTCAACTAGAGGCTCACTAGGGACATGTTGGTGTCTGTTATTCACACATGTATTACGATTTCCGGATAACACAATTATAGCATGAATAAAGACAATTATCATGAACAAGGAAATATAATAATAATGCTTTTATTATTGCCTCTAGGGCATATTTCCAACATCATCTTCATCATGGACACCATGTGCATCCTCTACTTCCACTACACCAGCACCTCCATCACGTGCCACCTCCAGCCGTGATACAAGAAAGCAGGCACAACCACCACTATCTTCCAAGAGCACACCTGCCGGCCTGCGCAGAGCTCTTCTTCTTCCATGGCATCAACAGGGCACACAAGTGATATTATTTGTCGTCGTTGTAAGGGGAGAGGACATTTTGCGAGAGAATGCAAATCTCAGCGTGTGATGATTGCTACCGAGGATGGTGGGTATGAGTCCGCTAGTGACTGTGATAAGGAGACTTTGGCTCTTATTACACATGAAGAACACGGTGGAGATGATTCTAATCATGAGACGCAATACATGGCTGCTGAAGATGCTGACAGGTATGAATGTTTAGTTGCTCAACGTGTTTTGAGTGTGCAGGTTACACAAGCTGAGCAAAATCAGAGGCATAATTTGTTCCACACAAAGGGAGTTGTGAAGGAACGTTCCATTTGCGTCATCATAGATGGAGGGAGCTGCAACAACTTGGCTAGCATGGAGATGGTGGAGAAGCTCTCTTTCTCCACAAGACCGCATCCACATCCTTACTACATCCAATGGTTCAACAACAGCGGCAAGGTTAAGGTAACACATACTGTTCGTGTGCATTTTAGTATCTCTACATATGCTGATTATGTTGATTGTGATGTGGTAACCATGCAAGCATGTTCCTTATTACTTGGTAGATCATGGAAATTTGATAAAAATTCTGTACACCATGGTAGAAATAATCAGTATACTCTTGTTCATAAGGATAGCCATATTACTTTGCTTCCTATGACTCCTAAATCCATTTTGAAAGATGATATTAATAGAGCTAATAAAGCAAGACAGGAGAAAAATAAGAGTGAAAATCATATTGTGGAAAAAGAATTTGAGGAACAAATGAAACCTAATAATAAACCATCTAGTGTTGCCTCTGAAATAAATTGAAAAGTGCATGTTTACTTGCCACAAAATCTTATATTGATGAGCTAGATTTCAGCAAATCTGTTTGCTATGCTTTTGTTTGCAAAGAGGCGTTATTTTCAGTCGAGGACGTGCCTTCCTCTTTGACTCCTGCTGTCACTAACATTTTGTAGGAGTTCGCTGATGTCTTTCCACAAGAACTGCCACCGGGATTACCACCTATTCGAGGTATTGAGCATCAAATTGACTTAATTCCTGGGGCATCATTACCCAACCGTGCGCCATACCGTACCAATCCAGAGGAGACGAAGGAGATTATGCGTCAAGTACAGGGGCTGCTCGACAAAGGTTATATACGCGAATCCCTTAGTCCTTATGTTGTTCCTATCATTTTAGTGCCGAAAAAGGATGGTACGTCACGTATGTGTGTTGATTGTAGAGGCATTAATAATATTACTATTTGTTATCGTGATCCTATTCCTAGGCTAGACAACATGCTTGATGAATTGAGTGGCTCTACAATATTCTCCAAAGTTGATTTGCATAGTGGATACCATCAAATTCATATGAAATTGGGAGACGAAAGGAAAACAACATTTAAAACTAAGTTTGGATTATATGAGTGGTTAGTCATGCCTTTTGGGTTAACTAATGCACCTAGTACTTTCATGAGGTTAATGAACGAAGTTTTACATGATTTCATTGGACCATTTGTGGTAGTCTATTTTGATGATATACTGAATTATAGTAAATCATTGGAGGAACATTTGGAACATTTACGTGCTGTTTTTATTGCTCTACGTGATGCACATTTGTTTGGTAACCTTGGAAAGTGCACCTTTTGCACCGACCGAGTATCTTTTCTTGGATATGTTGTTACTCCACATGGAATTGAAGTTGATAAAGCCAAGATTGAAGCTATTGAGAGTTGGTCGCAGCCCAAAACGGTCACACAAGTGAGGAGTTTGCTTGGCCTTGCTGGTTTCGATAGGCGTTTTGTGAGAGTTTTCAGCACCATTGATGCACCTCTCAACGAGCTTACAAAGAAGGATGTGCCTTTTGTTTGGGGTACCGCAAAGGAAGAAGCCTTCACAGTATTGAAAGATAAGTTGACACATGCTCCTTTACTCCAACTTCCTGATTTTAATAAGACTTTTGAGCTTGAATGTGATGCTAGTGGAATTGGATTAGGAGGTGTGTTATTACAAGATGGCAAACCTGTTGCATACTTTTCTAAAAAATTGAGTGGGCCTAGTCTGAACTATTCTACTTATGATAAAGAATTATATGCTCTTGTTCAGACCATAGAAACATGGCAACATTATTTATGGCCCAAGGAATTTGTTATACATTCAGATCATGAATCTTTGTAACACATTAAAAGTCAAGCAAAACTAAACCGTAGACATGCTAAATGGGTTGAATTCATTGAGACTTTCCCTTATGTCATTAAACACAAGAAGCGTAAAGAAAATATTATTGCTGATGCTTTGTCACATCGTTATACTATGCTTTCACGACTTGAATTTAAAATATTTGGTTTGGAGACCATCAAAGATCAATATATTCATGATGCTGAATTTAAAGATGTATTGCAGAATTGTAAGGAAGGGAGAACTTGGAACAAGCTCGTTCTTAATGATGGATTTGTGTTTTGTGCTAACAAGCTATGCATTCCAACTAGCTCAGTTCGTCTTTTGTTGTTGCAGGAGGCGCATGGAGGAGGATTAATGGTAGACTTTGGCGTCAAGAAGACGGAGGATATACTTGCTACACATTTCTTTTGGCCAAAGATGAGACGGGATGTTGAGCATTTTGTTGCTCGCTACACTACATGTCAATAATCTAAGTCATGACTCAATCCTCATGGTTTATATATGCCTTTGCCTGTACCTAGTGTTCCTTGGGAGGATATATCTATGGACTTTGTTTTAGGTTTACCTCGAACAAATACGGGGAGGGATAGCATATTTGTTTTCGTGGATAGATTCTCAAAAATGGCACCCTTTATACCATGTCATAAAAGCGATGATGTTGTTAATGTTGCTGATTTGTTCTTTCGTGAAATTATTCGCTTGCATGGTGTGCCAAATACTATTGTTTCAGATCGTGATACTAACTTTCTTAGCCACTTTTGGAGATATTTATGGGCTAAATTGGGGACTAAACTGCTTTTTAGTACTACTTGTCACCCCCAAACTGATGGAGAAACTGAACTAGTCAATAGAACATTGTCTACTATGCTTAGGGCTGTTTTGAAGAATAATAAGAAAATGTGGGTAGAATGCTTGCCTCATATTGAATTTGCTTATGATCATTCATTGCATTCTACAACTAAGATGTGCCCTTTTGAAATTGTGTATGGTTTCCTACCTCGTGCACCTATTGATTTGTTGCCTCTTCCATCTTTGAAGAAGGTTAATTTTGAGGCTAAAGAACATGTTGAATTGATTTTAAAATGCATGAGTTACCTAAGGAAAACATTGAGCGTACGAATGCTAAATATAAACTTGCTGGAGATAAGGGTAGAAAACATCTTGTGTTTGCACCTGGAGATCTTGTTTGGTTACATTTGCGTAAGGATAGATTTACTAATTTGCGCAAATCGAAGCTAATGCCACGTGATGATCGTCCTTTTAAGGTGTTAGAGAAAATAAGTGATAATGCATATAAACTTGAGCTTCCTGCAGATTTTGGGGCTAGTCCCACTTTTAACATTGCAGATTTGAAGCCTTATTTGGCTGAGGAAGATGAGCTTTCGTCGAGGATGACTTGATTTCAAGAAGGGGAGGATGATGAGGACATCAATACCATTGTTATACACACAGCCCCTGCTGCTATACATACTGGACCAATTACTAGAGCTCTTGCACGCCAATTGAATTATCAAGTACTTTCGTTTCTTGGTAACGATTCTAATGTTCATGAGAATATGATGCTGCCTAAATTGGATACATTTGTTTTGCTTACAAATGAAGGGCCTAGCTTGGAAAATAAAGATGAATCTTGGAACAAGTTCAAGCATGGAGATGATGGCATGTGCAAGGGGGTCAAGAACAGAGTTACAAGTGATGATTTCAGGACTTTGAAGCCACCATAAGGAGTGCATGAAGCCTTGGACAAAATATACAAGATGCCACTTCATAAATTTTGTCCAGAGGCTATTCTAGGTGCTGTTTCACCTTATTATTAGGCCAGGCCCATGTATTTTCGAAATACTTAAGTATAGGCTGTTTTTAGAGTCCATATGTGTGGGGAAACAAGAGTTAGGGTTGGTTTCGGACCCCTCCTCCAAGGGGCACGAAATTCCCCCCTCTTCCTCCATATATATAGCCCTTAGGGCGTCGTTTAGACTTTGGGTTCTGTTTAGATCAAAAGTTCGCCATAGCTGCAACTTCGCGTACTTCGTTTGTGTTCAACAACCAGACCAAGACGTTACAGAACCCCACCTTGACCAATAAAGTTTTCATCTTATATTCGCAATATCTAGATTGCACTCTCAGTTTATTGCTTGTTCTTCGTTTGCTCACAAGAAACAGACCCTCGTGGTCAGGTTGATCATGCTGCGGCGTTGTCAATAACCCCTCGGAAGTTGGTTTAGTGATTGCTAAGGCGCGACGTCTCGCATGTTCATAGTCAGATCGTGAAGGTCGACTCCTACAGAAAATGATAGCCACCATCTCATCGAAACATCGGGACACCTTCGCCTCTATAACATCAAGTACAGGAGATGCTCGACAAAGGTTATATACGCGAATACCTTAGTCCTTGTGATGTTCCTATCATTTTAATGCCGAAAAAGGATGGTACGTCGCGTATGTGCGTTGATTGTAGAGGCATTAATAATATTACTATTCGTTATCGTCATCCTATTCCTAGGCTAGATGATATTCTTGATGAAATGGGTTGCACTACAATATTCTCCAAAAAGTTGATTTGCGTAGTGGATACCATCAAATTCGTATGAAATTGGGAGATGAATGGAAAACTGCATTTAAAACTAAGTTTAGTTTATGAATGGTTAGTCATGCCTTTTTGGTTAACTAATGCACCTAGTAATTTCATGAGGTTAATGAACGAAGTTTTACGTGCTTTCATTGGACGATTTGTGGTCGTCTATTTTGATGATATACTGATTTATAGTAAATCTTTGGAGGACATTTGGAACATTTACATGCTGTTTTTTATTTCTCTACGGGATGCACGTTTGTTTGGTAACCTTGGGAAGTGCACCTTCTGCACCGACCGAGTATCTTTTCTTGGCTATGTTGTTACTCCACGGGGAATTGAAGTTGATAAAGCCACGATTGAAGCTATTGAGAGTTGGCCGCAGCGCAAAATGGTCACACAAGTGAGGAGTTTTCTTGGCCTCGCTGGATTCTATATGCGTTTTGTGAGAGATTCCAACACCATTGATGCACCTCTCAATGAGCTTACAAAGAAGGATGTGCCTTTTGTTTGGGGCACCGCATAGGAAGAAGCCTTCACGGTATTGAAAGATAAGTTGACACATGCTCCTTTACTCCAACTTCCTGATTTTAATAAGACTTTTGAGCTTGAATGTGATGCTAGTGGAATTGGATTAGGAGGTGTGTTATTACAAGATGGCAAACCTGTTGCATACTTTTCTAAAAAATTGAGTGGGCCTAGTCTGAACTATTCTACTTATGATAAAGAATTATATGCTCTTGTTCGGACCATAGAAACATGGCAACATTATTTATGGCCCAAGGAATTTGTTATACATTCAGATCATGAATCTTTGAAACACATTAAAAGTCAAGCAAAACTAAACCGTAGACATGCTAAATGGGTTGAATTCATTGAGACTTTCCCTTGTGTCATTAAACACAAGAAGCGTAAAGAAAATATTATTGCTGATGCTTTGTCACATCGTTATACTATGCTTTCACGACTTGACTTTAAAATATTTGGTTTGGAGACCATCAAAGATCTATATATTCATGATGCTGAATTTAAAGATGTATTGCAGAATTGTAAGGAAGGGAGAACTTGGAACAAGCTCGTTCTTAATGATGGATTTGTGTTTTGTGCTAACAAGCTATGCATTCCAACTAGCTCAGTTCGTCTTTTCTTGTTGCAGGAGGTGCATGGAGGAGGATTAATGGTACACTTTGGCGTCAAGAAGACGGAGGATATACTTGCTACACATTTCTTTTGGCCAAAGATGAGACGGGATGTTGAGCATTTTGTTTCTCGCTACATTACATGTCAATAAGCTAAGTCATGACTCAATCCTCATGGTTTATATATGCCTTTGCCTGTACCTAGTGTTCCTTGGGAGGATATATCTATGGACTTTGTTTTAGGTTTACCTCGAACAAATACGGGGAGGGATAGCATATTTGTTTTCGTGGATAGATTCTCAAAAATGGCACCCTTTATACCATGTCATAAAAGCGATGATGTTGTTAATGTTGCTGATTTGTTCTTTCGTGAAATTATTCGCTTGCATGGTGTGCCAAATACTATTGTTTCAGATCGTGATACTAACTTTCTTAGCCACTTTTGGAGATATTTATGGGCTAAATTGGGGACTAAACTGCTTTTTAGTACTACTTGTCACCCCCAAACTGATGGAGAAACTGAACTAGTCAATAGAACATTGTCTACTATGCTTAGGGCTGTTTTGAAGAATAATAAGAAAATGTGGGTAGAATGCTTGCCTCATATTGAATTTGCTTATGATCATTCATTGCATTCTACAACTAAGATGTGCCCTTTTGAAATTGTGTATGGTTTCCTACCTCGTGCACCTATTGATTTGTTGCCTCTTCCATCTTTGAAGAAGGTTAATTTTGAGGCTAAAGAACATGTTGAATTGATTTTAAAATGCATGAGTTACCTAAGGAAAACATTGAGCGTACGAATGCTAAATATAAACTTGCTGGAGATAAGGGTAGAAAACATCTTGTGTTTGCACCTGGAGATCTTGTTTGGTTACATTTGCGTAAGGATAGATTTACTAATTTGCGCAAATCGAAGCTAATGCCACGTGATGATCGTCCTTTTAAGGTGTTAGAGAAAATAAGTGATAATGCATATAAACTTGAGCTTCCTGCAGATTTTGGGGCTAGTCCCACTTTTAACATTGCAGATTTGAAGCCTTATTTGGCTGAGGAAGATGAGCTTTCGTCGAGGATGACTTGATTTCAAGAAGGGGAGGATGATGAGGACATCAATACCATTGTTATACACACAGCCCCTGCTGCTATACATACTGGACCAATTACTAGAGCTCTTGCACGCCAATTGAATTATCAAGTACTTTCGTTTCTTGGTAACGATTCTAATGTTCATGAGAATATGATGCTGCCTAAATTGGATACATTTGTTTTGCTTACAAATGAAGGGCCTAGCTTGGAAAATAAAGATGAACCTTGGAACAAGTTCAAGCATGGAGATGATGGCATGTGCAAGGGGGTCAAGAACGGAGTTACAAGTGATGATTTCAGGACTTTGAAGCCACCATCAGGAGTGCATGAAGCCTTGGACAAAATATACAAGATGCCACTTCATAAATTTCGTCCAGAGGCTATTCTAGGTGCTGCGTCACCTTATTATTAGGCCAGGCCCATGTATTTTCGAAATACTTAAGTATAGGCTGTTTTTAGAGTCCATATGTGTGGGGAAACAAGAGTTAGGGTTGGTTTCGGACCCCTCCTCCAAGGGGCACGAAATTCCCCCCTCTTCCTCCATATATATAGCCCTTAGGGCGTCGTTTAGACTTTGGGTTTTGTTTAGATCAAAAGTTCGCCATAGCTGCAACTTCGCGTACTTCGTTTGTGTTCAACAACCAGACCAAGACGTTACAGAACCCCACCTTGACCAATAAAGCTTTCATCTTATATTCACAATATCTAGATTGCACTCTCAGTTTATTGCTTGTTCTTCGTTTGCTCACAGGAAACAGACCCTCGTGGTCAGGTTGATCATGCTGCGGTGTTGTCAATAACCCCTCGGAAGTTGGTTTAGCGATTGCTAAGGCGCGACGTCTCGCACGTTCATAGTCGGATCGTGAAGGTTGACTCCTACAGAAAATGATAGCCACCATCTCATCGAAACATCGGGACACCTTCGCCTCTATAACGTCAAGTACAAGAGATGCTCGACAAAGGTTATATACGCGAATACCTTAGTCCTTGTGATGTTCCTATCATTTTAGTGCCGAAAAAGGATGGTACGTCGCGTATGTGCGTTGATTGTAGAGGCATTAATAATATTACTATTCGTTATCGTCATCCTATTCCTAAGCTAGATGATATTCTTGATGAATTGGGTTGCACTACAATATTCTCCAAAAAGTTGATTTGCGTAGTGGATACCATCAAATTCGTATGAAATTGGGAGATGAATGGAAAACTGCATTTAAAACTAAGTTTAGTTTATGAATGGTTAGTCATGCCTTTTTGGTTAACTAATGCACCTAGTACTTTCATGAGGTTAATGAACGAAGTTTTACGTGCTTTCATTGGACGATTTGTGGTCGTCTATTTTGATGATATACTGATTTATAGTAAATCTTTGGAGGACATTTGGAACATTTACATGCTGTTTTTATTGCTCTACGGGATGCACGTTTGTTTGGTAACCTTGGGAAGTGCACCTTCTGCACCGACCGAGTATCTTTTCTTGGCTATGTTGTTACTCCACGGGGAATTGAAGTTGATAAAGCCACGATTGAAGCTATTGAGAGTTGGCCGCAGCGCAAAATGGTCACACAAGTGAGGAGTTTTCTTGGCCTCGCTGGATTCTATATGCGTTTTGTGAGAGATTCCAACACCATTGATGCACCTCTCAATGAGCTTACAAAGAAGGATGTGCCTTTTGTTTGGGGCACCGCACAGGAAGAAGCCTTCACGGTATTGAAAGATAAGTTGATACATGCTCCTTTACTCTAACTTCCTGATTTTAATAAGACTTTTGAGCTTGAATGTGATGCTAGTGGAATTGGATTAGGAGGTGTGTTATTACAAGATGGCAAACCTGTTGCATACTTTTCTGAAAAATTGAGTGGGCCTAGTCTGACTTATTCTACTTATGATAAACAATTATATGCTCTTGTTCGGACTTTAGGAACATGGTAACATTATTTGTGGCCCAAAGAATTTGTTATACATTCTGATCATGAATCGTTGAAACATATTGAAAGTCAAGCTAAACTGAATCGTAGACATGCTAAATGGGTTGAATTCATTGAGACTTTCCCTTATGTCACTAAACATAAGAAGGGTAAAGAAAATGTTATTGCTGATGCTTTGTCTCGTCGCTATACTATGCTTTCACAACTTGACTTCAAAATATTTGGTTTGGAGACCATCAAAGATCAATATGTGCATGATGCTGCTTTCAAAGATGTAATGCAGAATTGTAAAGAAGGAAGAACGTGGAACAAGTTTGTCGTTAATGATGGATTTGTGTTCCGTGCTAACAAACTATGCATTTCGGCTAGCTCCGTTCGTCTTTTGTTGTTGCAGGAGGCGCACGGAGGGGGCTTAATGGGACACTTTGGCGTGAACTGCTTTTTAGTACTACTTGTCACCCCCAAACTGATGGACAAACTGAAGTAGTCAATAGAACATTGTCTACTATGCTTAGGGATGTTTTGAAGAATAATAAGAAAATGTGGGAAGAATGCTTGCCTGATATTGAAATTGCTTACAATCGTTCATTGCATTCTACTACTAAGATGTGCCCTTTTGAAATTGTGTATGGTTTCCTTGCTCGTGCACCTATTGATTTGTTGCCTCTTCCATCTTCGGACGCCAATTGAATACATTTACTAGAGCTCGCGCACGCCAATTGAATTATCAGGTACTTTCATTTCTTGGTAACGATTCTAATGTTCATGAGAATATGATGCTGCCTAAATTGGATACATTTTTTTGCTTACAAATGAAGGTCCTAGCTTGGACAAGAAAGATGAACCTTGGAGCAAGTTTAAGCATGGAGATGATGGCATGCGCAAGGGGAACAAGAACGGAGTTACAAGTGATGATTCCAGGAATTTGAAGTCACCATAATGAGTGCATGAAGCCTTGGACGAAATATACAAGATGCCACTTCATAAATTTCGTCCAGAGGCTATTCTAGGTGATGCGTCACCTTATTATTGGGCCAGGCCCATGTAATTTCGAAATACTTAATTATAGGCAGTTTTTAGAGTCCGTATGTGTGGGGAAACAAGAGTTAGGGTTGGTTTCGGACCCCTCTCCAATGGCCATGAAATTCCCCCCTCTCTCCTCCATATATACAGCCCTTAGGACATCGTTTAGACTTTGAGTTTTGTTTAGATTAATGTTCGCCATAGCTACAACTTCGCGTACTTCGTTTGTGTTCAGTGACCAGACAAAAGCGTCACAGAACCCCACCTTGATCAATAAAGCTTTCATCTAATATTCGCAATATCCAGATTGCAATATTAGTTTCTTGCTTGTTCTTCGTTTGCTCACAGGAAAAAGACCCTTGTGGTCAGGTTTAGCGATTGCTTTCATAGTAGGCTGGTCAATAACCCCTCGGAAGTTGGTTTAGCGATTGCTTAGGCGTGACGTCTCGCATGTTCGTAGTCATATCATCAAGGTTGACTCCAACAGAAAACGATAGCCACCATCTCATCGAAACATCGGGACACCTTTGCCTCTATCAACATAAATATCGTGGAGGCTATGTTTATTTTGTTTCAACTACATGCGTGAACATGTGCCAAGTCAAGCCACTCGAATCATTCGAAGGAGGATACCATCCTATCATACTACGTCACAACCATTTTAAAAGCATGTTGGCACACAAGGTAAACCATTATAAACTCCTAGATAATTAAGCATGGCATGAGTAACTATAATCTCTAATTGTCATTGCAAACATGTTTCTTTCATAGTAGGCTGGATCAAGAACGATGAACTAATCAAATTTACAAAAACAAGATAGGTCGAGTTTATACCAGCTTTTCCTCATCTCAATCATTTCATCATATATTGTCATTATTACCTTTCACTTGCATGACCGAACGGTGTGGATAATAATAATAGTGCACATGCATTGGACTAAGCTGGAATCTGCAAAGATTTATTCAAAGGAGAAGGCAAGGTAACATGGGCTCTTTGTTAGATCAACAATAATGCAAATGAGAGCACTCAACATTTTCATCATGGTCTTCTCCTCTCGACCCCCAAAGAAAAGAAAAGAATTTCAAAGAAACACACTGAAATGTTTTTGGTTTTTTTGTTTTTCTAAAGAATGTAAAACAAGAACGAGAAAACTATTTACACGGGAAAGCTCCGGCAAGCAAAAGGAGAACGAGAGAACTTTTTGTGTTTTCTTTTAATACTACTACTAAGTAAACATGGAAAGTAAACTAACTACAACTAATTTTTTTTGCTTTTTAAGGTTTTTCAAACACACAAGAAGAAAGCGAGAAAAAGAAATAAACTAACATCGATAATACAATGAAAAAGATATGAACACTGACAACTAGAATGAGTGTGTGAACATAAATTTAATGTCGGTGAGAAATACTTAGTCCCTCCAAACTTAGGCTTTTGGCCTTAGTTGGTCTAAGGCCACCACTAGCCCGGATGATATCTGAAATCATAGTCGGGGTTGTACTATGGTGTGGCAGCTACCGCTTGGCGAGATTCTTCCTGGAGGCGATGTGGCACCCCAAGACCGATGCTCCAGATGCCTTTCCTGTTTTTGGGTTTCGTCGTGTGATTTGTTTGGTTCGTTGCTTTCATCTTTGCATCTTTTGCATTGCATCATGTCATCATGCCATCTTTTTCTCAACAATCAAATTGGATGGATCTTCGATCCAATTAAACCGAGGGAATTCACATGGTGACTTCTCTATAAAACATATCCTCCCAATATTTAGGGAGCTATAATAAATATCCCGTTAATTTTTTCAGAATCACCCATAAACACACTTGAAAGTAATCACATGTCTTTTTCCGCTTCAAGTTTGGTCCCCAAACTTTTCCTGTAAATTCTTTCTTCACTTTCCGGAGCTCCACCAAAACTCTCAACATTTTTAGACACTTCTAAATCCTACTCTTTGTTCAAATACTATGAATTAAATTCAAATGAATTTGAATTCAATTCTTGCAATCTTGCCACTCCATTTTTCTAGAATCATACACATTTTTGCGACTCCGGGAAAATAATCCTCATGCCCAAATCCTTCCTCTAACCCTTTCTTTTCTCTCCTTTCTTTCTTTGCGATTTTCTATTTTCTGAAAATGTTTTTTTAAGACTTAAGAGAGAGAGAGAGAGAGCCCAACCAAGATCTCAAGCATGCCCATCTGCGCCTAGGCGCAGCCCCCCTCTCTACCGGGCCGGCCTCCCAAGGCCCAGCCAACCCCCTCCTATTCTAACCCTAGGCCCGACAGAACCCTCATCCTCTCCCTCGTTCCCTTGCTCCGCCACCCGCACAAGAGGCGAAGTCGTGGCCTCGTTCCCCTTCTCTCGAACCTGCTAGCTGCTCCCTTCTCTTCGCTTGATGCCCGCGCTGGCGACCTTGTAGGTTGCTGCCCCACTCCCTCATCCCGCGCCACCGGAGCCCAGCAGGTCGACGACCGCTCCTCCTCTACCTCGCGTCGCCCTCCGCCGTCAAGTGCCGCCCCCGTCCACATCTGTCGGGCCCTGCCATGGCGGCGCCTCCCTGCTGCCGAAGCCCCGCCTCCAAGTCCCGCCTGCGCCCTCGGGACCCGCCGGACCCCTTCCTCTACTCCCAGTCTGCTGCACCGCCCTAGGACTGCTTCGGCGTCGGCCTCCTGTCCCGACGCGACCTGCTGCCGGCCTCAGCAAGGCCAGCACCGCCAGCTCCTCCACCACCTCGCCTCTCCGCAATCCCCCACTGCTGCATGCTGCTTGCTCGTTTCGCGCTGCTCCTCCATGCCCCATCGGACTCCTCTGCTCACGCAGCAGCGTCCCATCTCCGTCACCATGCGCCGGACCCCGGGTTCGCCTCCTCCCTGTTGGTGCCCGAGGACCCATGTCGCCATGGTCTCTGCCCGTCGCCTTCGGTCGGTTTTGCCTTGCTGCCATGCACCTTATCTCCTCTGGTGCTCCCCTACACCACGACCAGTAGCTCGAGCTGTCTCCACACGCCTCCAATGCCCGCCCGAGGCAGGGCCTCTGCTAGCCCCTCGATGCCCCTTCAGTTCACCAAGTACACCATCGGCAAGACCCGGACTGCGGATGCAAGTACAACTAAAACCTGAAGAGCTCAGATGCATCAAGTCCCCGGTGAGACCCATTCGTGGATTTTGTCACGTTCGAGCACCACTGAACGAGGGCTTTTGCCTTGCTCATTTTGGACGCGCCAAATTCCTCGTCGAAAGTACATCTACATGATGACCGACAAGTACCGTGGCATCGAAGAACTTTGATGCATCAAGTCCCTCTCCGACAATTGTAGAACTACCATCCCATGCATTACACCAAGTACCACGACGACCTTCGACATGTACCCTACACCGCACCGAAATGCCGAGTTCCTCGCCATGACTCCAACTTACTCGGATTCGTCAAGTCCCACCACCATCGCGTGAACCGCTACTTCCACGACAGCCGTGAACGACTTCTTCCCTCGATGTTTTTGAATCGCCTCGAAACGCATGCTACGAAGGTATACCGCTGAGACGATCACCATGGACGGATGCTTGTTGTATGAGGTGCTCATGTTTGCACCGTGTCAGTATTTGTCGCGTGCATGCTCCTCTCGTTTGCCATGCCATCGACCCGTGTGAACCCGGTTCCCGGGAGCACCCCACCATCCTTGCATGACACACTCACACCTACTTCCTTTTGCACTGGTATCTTCGTGAGCTACGAGATCGTCGGAATGTGGCCGTGGAACCATTTCCGTTGTTGTTGTCGTTGCACCCCTTTCGTTTCCGCCACGATTACAAATGCTTCATAACATGCTCATGGCAGCATTTTCAAAAATATTGCATAAAACTTGCACATGTCATTCGCATCATGATAATAACATTTAAAATGTTTAAAATTGTTGTTTGCATTAAATTGCTAAATGCATATGGGGATTTACTGGAATTGTTGTTTGATGTTTCCGGCCCCATTTAAATTGCTTAGATAGTGTAGTTTAATTATGCTTCACCCCTTGTCATGTTTAATAACATTTAATTGTGTTGGGTACATAACCGGGAGAGGACTAAAAAATCGATGTGGTGTTTCGTCAACATGCTTCTGTTACATGTTGACCTCCACTTAACTTGTAGTTTTGCTTGTGCACTTTGCCATGCCATGCCTCATTAAACCGGACATGCATCATACTTGATTGTTCATCATGCCATGCTTATGTGATGGTTATCTACCATGATGTTTGCTCCTTTCCGGTGTTGCTTCTTCTTGTTAGTTCGGGTAACGTCGTGTTTGTGAGGATTCGTTCGACTACGTCCATTTGCCTTCTTCGTTGACTCGTTCTTCTTCCTTGCGAGATCTCAGACAAGATGACCATACCCTCGAAATAACTTCTATCTTTGCTTGCTAGTTGTTCTCTCTATTGCTATGACACGCTACCTACCACTTGTTATATCATGCCTCCCATATTGCCATGTCAAGCCTCTAACCCTCCTTCCTAGCAAACCGTTGTTTGGCCATGTTACCGCTTTTGCTCAGCCCCTCTTATAGCGTTGTTAGTTGCAGGTCAAGTTGAAGTTCGTTCCATGTTGGAACATGGATATGTTGGGATATCACAATACCTCTTATTTAATTAATGTGTCTATATACTTGGTAAAGGGTGGAAGGCTCGGCCTTATGCCTGGTGTTTTGTTCCACTCTTGTCGCCCTAGTTTCCGTCATACCGGTGTTATGTTCCTTGATTTTGTGTTCCTTACGCGGTTGGGTGTTATGGGAACCCCTTGATAGTTTGCTTTGAATAAAACTCCTCCAGCAAGGCCCAACCTTGGTTTTACATTTGCCTAAAAACCTATTACCCTTCCCTTGGGTCGGCCAACCCGAGGGTCATCTTTATTGTAAACCCC